>NC_051178.1:56760574-56859081 GCF_013339695.2 Rhipicephalus sanguineus
TGTCTTAAGTCGCGCAGGTGACAGGCTGCCACCTTCTATCTACCATCGGGTGGGGCTTTCCCTGACTCTCTAAGTTGTAGCCTACTATACTAATTAACGCCTGCGAACTCTCTCTTATCTAGTGAATTGGATGCAGCCTGGATATTGCATAAGAAGCCAACACTAAGGTCGCGTCAATACCCGATACATGACAGCACTTTGTACATGTGCTCACAGAATAATTCCGGACGCTATGCAGGCAGCCACTCGCCGGAGGAGCCGGGTCGGTGTAGAAAAGTGCCATGATATGCGCATGCGCAGTCTCCCTAGTACGTAAGCATTGATCTTTATTGCTACATTTTTCGTGAAATGACTGGCGATGTCTTGTTCCAAACGGTCAGCATTAAATGCCTTTTGGCGCAGTGACAGGAGGGCTGAATGAATAGGAATCTGTTACGGCTGAGCGTGTACCTGCATGCACGCGGTACTTGAATATCTGAACGGAAAAGATGGATGTTGCACAGCATGGATGCGAGGTACAGGCGGCGATACTCAGCAAGCAATCCACATATCTTGAGAGATTACACCGCATAGCGGGTGAGCACACAGCACGCTACGGACCCCAATCCGCTTAGACCCTTGGTACAAAGCTAAGAGCAACTAAAGCTAGCTTTTCGGCGCAAGCCAACGCCGCTTTTGATGCACTAGGCTTGCACTCCGCGATTCGACAGCGCGGAAGTGCCGCACTGCCGGAGCGAATCGCGGGGGTCCCGTGCTATGTATCAAGGCTCGCTTGCTGGAAAAGTCGAAGGGCTCGTTACGCATCCACCTTAGTCAGCTCGAAGGCGAGAGCCATCTTCTTTTATTTTGATCGCTATTATATGGACAGTCTCGGCTGCATTTTTTTCTTCTAAGCCGACGTTTTCAACCTCCCCGTGGCCCCCTCCGAATGCTTTCTGCAAATAACGTGCTTTTGCAATGCCTCCAGGATCGGAGACATTGTAAGGTTTTTGCGGATCCCTTGTTTTGCACTGCCTCTGGGTATTGCCCACGTTTGTCTAAGCAATATGTCATGCGAGACGTCAGCATGTGACATCACGTTATGTGATATGATGGTGTCGTCATGAAGACGTCATATGGTGACGCCATCAAGTCGTGATGATTTCTTGCATAACTAGTGTTGACGCCGGTCAGGTTCGCCCTTTGACGAGGTACCTAAGGGTTTCGCCTTTATAGCGATATTCCGCCACGCGTCTGCCACGCGGTATTTCTCACGCCGGCGCGCTCAGCCGGTGATCGAATGGCTGTCCGGCGTTCACAATTATTCTATATGAACGCCTGTACATCCTGCTCACCTCACCATTCAATCATCCAAGTAATAAGGAAATGCTGGACACGTCATGCCAAAAGACGAAATTCTTCACAGATCCAACTAAGCACCAATCATGATCCAAATTGCCAGAAACAGCACGAAATACGGTTAGTGCTGTACATTGAGAACGAGAATACCACGACGATTTCCGCCCAGGCAGCATGCGCGTTAATACACAGAAAGCAGACAAGGTACATAAAGGATCCACCGAGCACTCGACAGCAGCAATAGTTGAACAACAACGCTATGCACCTAATTCGGCGTCGACCTCTCTCAATTCACACGACGGGGTAGGATGCCTCGAGAACTTCACACAGTCAACGCGTCCTTCCTTCCTTCTAAATCCTCTCTGTCCTCGCGATACGTTCACTCAACTTGAAAGGAGGAGAGCGCTAGTAACACATGGGACCTAAAGGAAGCACGTGTGGCGTCACTATGAAGTTACACGGTGCGTCAAGACTGAACGACGCGTACACGCGTAGCCGGCGCTGCAACGGCCCCTTCGCTTCTGGCGGACCCTACACGAATGTCGTGCTAATTCTGTCGCGCTTGCATGGAGAGATGCGAATGCGTCAGTGCTCCAGTGGTGAGTAGAGTTCTTTGGTCTTGAGGATGCAACATGGATCGGGCGCTGAGAAGTTGACAATGCGAACAACGACCGGGTGGCGTTTATCGACGGATTTTCTTAACATCTTTGCACCCTAATTCTGACCACAACGCCCACTGCCTAAATAATCCGTAGTGTAACCGCCATCGCCAGAATAACAGCGGCGCTTTCTCCCTAATGATGTCAGAAATGAGCCGCGCAACTCAAATTTTTAAGGCAAAAGCCTTAGATGCCTCATCAAATGCCAAAAGTGACCGTCAGCGGCCTGAGCCCGAGCTATCCAAAAAAAAAAAAAAATTGGCCGCGTATCTTCGTGCTTCGCTGCAAATGTCGTCCACAGACGATAGAAGAGGCGCTGCGTGAGATGTGGACGCCATCTGGCAATACGTCGGGAAACATGAGTGCTGTGTTGCGGTCTGGTAGTCCCGGCGCAGCAGCAGGCGAAGACCGGCGGTGACGCCAGCCAGCCCGAACACACGGTTTGGTGCGAAGCGCTGAAACAGAAGGAGCGTCCGCACTCAACGAGTACTCTCCACACACTCTTTTATTTACACGTCGCCTGGGTAAACAGGAATGCCAGAGCGGCGCCCCATGGCATTCGTACAGTGCAATACAGAACCGAAACCGAAACACAACGATAAGCTCGTGCAGAGGGCACGGAGGAAGGCAAGTTTCAGCGCATTACGTATGTATGCATTTTCTATTAAAGGAACACACCACCTAATACTTACCTAGTGATGTTGCGCCTCAGATATGCGTAATATTTGCTTCTTGATCGACAATGTACACGTCAGCGGTTCAAGATGGCTGGGCCTTGGGCAAGTGGTTCAACTTTGGCCGAGTGGCTGAATCGAGTGACGTGCCGACAAACAGAAAGACAGACCAAAATTTCTCCGTTTAAGTATCCCAAGAAAGACTATCGTCTTTAAATGGAGGATGCTCGAGCTTCGCCTTCAAGAGTGGAACGCGATGCGTAATCGGGTCCCGTGCGCCTCGCCTTCGAAATCTCTAGCCTGGCTTCGATTCTCCGTGCATGACTCAACCGTGCCGTAAGGATACAAACGACTGTGCGCGTCATATTGGCCATTTCAAACTATCCTAGAATGCCTACTGCAAGTACAGTTGTTAAGTGCCGAGTAAACCATAAGTCTTCCTTTTACAAATCCGCCAAGGGCCCACTACGCGTCCGTAACACGCGAACTACGCAGCTGCTCACTCGGTTCATGCTCTTGCAGCTGGTGATGATTAAATATGTGTGAGCGCTTTATATTCGGTGGTTTTTTAAAACACCCACACGTTGCACTATTCACATATTTGACGCCTGGCGCGACTTTATGCTTCTGCCACGCAGTAATGCCACGCGTGCTTCTTATGCGATTTTTATGTAACTAGTGTGTTGCGCGCGTAGCCGCTGCCTTGCGCAAGCCGCGACCTAATATCTGTGAACCTTCCAGATTATTTTAGAATCTTCTTATAGGCTTGAGCGCGCAAACGTGAACAGTTGAGATTATTCTGGAATTAACGCGGCCAGCAGCGATAAGGCTCAAATGTTCGATGCCACATGTGTAAATGCCGGCGCGCCTAGTGCAGATCAGTTTATCGACAGCCCACGCAACGGCTACGCGTGCGACACGCTGGTTACATAAGAATAACAAACGAAGCGCGCGTGGCAATGCGTTAGCTTTAGAGTTACCAGTCTGGCAGCAGCACGTAACTGATATGACCCTAATATTGAGCACTAAGAAATCAGAGAGCTATATTGATGTGGATAGGAATGCCGCCGGAGGTATGAATGGCTTTTCTTTTAGTGCTCTAACACTTCTTTACAAGAAATCAGCAAAAAATATGTTAGAATTTAGAGAATGGGTCTGATGCACACTCTTTTCCTTTCAATTTCAGGGACCTTGGCAGGATCGCAATGTCCCAGGAAAAAGCACATAACAAGCATTCGAGCAAGAGACCCTTACAGTGTAGCGTCTGCCATGTGCCAAAACATTTTCGAAGCAAGTCGGCACTTCGAGCACACTTGTTAGCTCACGCAGGCCTTAAACCGTACGCTTGCAATGTGTGTGACAGGACATACACGCAGAGGAGCAACCTCGTGATCCACTATCGCACGCACACAGGAGAAAGGCCTTTCGAATGCTCGTTGTGCCCCGCCACTTTTCCGAGCAGTGGGCAACGGAATAGCCATATGAAGACCCACACAGGCGAACGGCCGCACCAGTGTAATACGTGCGGAAAAAGATTCGCCCACAAATCAAGTCTTTCACTCCACACCCAGACTCATTCAGGGAAGCGAGTTTTTGGTTGTCATGTGTGTGGCAGAAAATTTTCCCAGAGGCACGTACTCCAGAACCACATGCGTACCCACACCGGTGAGAAGCCGTTCGTTTGCCACCTATGTCCCGCTACATTCGCACGCATGACTACGCTGAGCACACATGTTTTGACTCACACTGGAGAGCGTCCTCATAGGTGCGACATGTGCGGGAAGAGCTTCACCACAAGCGGGAGCCTTTCTAAGCATAAGCGTATTCACTCAGGTATAAAGAAGTTCGAATGTAATTTCTGCAGCCGCAAATTTAATGCTAAAGATACACTTACAGGACACATTCGTACACATACGGGCGAGAAGCCCTACCTCTGCCACCTATGTCCTGCTTCATTTGCGCTCATGTGTGCCATGAAAAGACATGTTTTAAGGCACTCTGGTGCGCGACCTCATAGATGCAGCGTATGTTGGAAGGCATTTGCTCATAGGGAGACCCTTTTGCGTCATGAGCGTACTCACTGAATGAGTGAGTTTCTCTTTTGTAGTACCGTATTTTGAAGGTAAAAAGGTTCCTGTGTCCCTGTCTTGTTTATTTGCGCTTCCAGTTTTTTACCTTCAAGTATGAACCAACTCGCCCAGTTACAAGTTTTATTGTACCGTATTTTATCGCAAAGAATGAATCAAAGCCCGCATATGCGGGCGCACTGTTCAAGAGTTATACTAATGCCTGACTCCCAGCATATAGTGCCATTGACATGCAAGCAATGGGTAGGAATCCACATTGCTGAAGCAACGCTTACGTGTTTTGTCAATAAAGGTTATTACCAAAAATAAACCTCTTATGAGTGGTTGAGTCATCGTCATCAGCCCGACTGGACCCACTGCAGTGCAAGGACCTCTCCCATGCATCGCCAATCAACCCAATCCTGTGCTTCCTGTGGCCACGCTATTCCCGCAAACTTCCTAATGTCATCTGCCTTCTTACTTTTCTGCCTCCCCATCGCGTTGTTGTCTTCTTTTGGAATCCAGCCTGTCACTCTTATTGACCAGCCGTTATGTTGCCTACGCGCTACATGCCGTGCCCATTCCTTGATTTCGGCCAGTGTGTCCTTAACAACAGTGACTTCCCTTACGCACTCTGCTCTCTTCTTGTCCCTTAAGGTTACACCTGGGTCCTTCCACGCCAGCTGTCCCAATCGGGGCGCTTGACAAAAATCATTTTCTCTGAAAAATTTGAGAAAATTACACATATAAAGACATTAGTAATAGAGTATTTTCCCAAAATAACTTGAGCGGAAAACAATTTCTGGGCACGTGAGTGCCATTTTCGCTTCTCGAAAACCAGGTACGACAAAAAATCGCTATAAATCCAGGCATTCTTTCAACGCTTGCTTTTTTGCGTTTTTCGAGCATCGCGATTTCATTAAAGGACGGTTCCTCATAATACCACTATTTTTTACTCCTTAGCGCGTAGGTAATGTTGAGTAAATTGTCGTGTTTCGAGCAATTATTTTACAAAAGGCCATTATGGATCAAATACAGAAATTATTTTTATAAAACTCCATAATACGTACTATCTTCTAAATTTTTCTTTTGCCTGTGTGCGGCCGATAGGTTTTAAAATTAAATCCTGAACTTGGCAAAAACGCTACATTGGCCTATGTTGAGATGTCTGTAGCACCCTTAGGTAGTCCAAGAAAAAAAAGTGGGAAAGCGCATACGATTGAGAATCATAACAACTTTGTCCAGAGAAAGTTTAATCAAAGTATTTTTTGTTTTAGTTGAGAAGCGAATTTTTGAAGTTTAGTCCCACCATTGCATTGTTTTGCTGTAGGGACAATACAAACAAACTGAATTTGCTGCATAAAAAACGAGGTAGTGTATTCATAGCAGATTGTTTTAGTTCCTTTTGTTAGTACTCTGTAGTGTTTATTACATATCAAGGTGATAATAAATAGAGGTAAAGATACAACAATGCCATTGGCTGAGATGCCACAGTTCCCCCAATAATGAATTGCAAATACGGGTAGGCAGCAGACAGACAGACAGACAACGAACTTTATTGGATCCTGAGGAGTTAAGGGCGAGACGGTACGATTTCTCATGCGATTCGACGTCCGACACGGCGGAGGGGAAACCGGAATGGTGACCTTTCATAGCATCGTACAGCCACCATTCCCTCTCCCCCACCGCGGCGTCGGCCGTCGGATCGCATGGAAAATCGGACCCGTCTGTCCCCCGCTTTATGACCCCCTAACGGGAGGCCGTTGTAACCGCTGACCGCGCCCACGTAGAGGACAGAACGCCGTGACGCTCCGCCCTTTCCTGGGCCCTCTGGATAGCCTGGGCTTGCTTTCGGAGTGCCGTGCTTCCGGGTAGGCAGGAAAAACAAAAAAACAAACATATTATACAAACAATGGAGCAAAAACAAAAAAGAAACATCTTATACAAAGAATGGAGTGGGCAACGCACCCGTGTTTCTTGCCGCCGAAAAACCACCCGCTCCGTTCAGCGGAGCGATGGGCTTGCGGCGCTGTTACTTTGTCTGGTCTAGCGCGTCTCGCGAGTGTCAGCACCTAACGAGTGTATGTGTTACATCATGCTCGAAACCAACAGCGTTGTATTCCTATACGAATTTCTAGAAGTACAAGGTGCACGTTCAGAACGCCGTACTTGCTTGCCCGTGAAAGCGAGCGTCGCTGAAGCACAGGCGAATCTCTGCCCCGAACTTCCTGCAACTTTCACACTGAGTGCAACTGCGGACATTTTTTAACACTTCAGTGACGTATTTCCGTCACGCAAATCACGTCGAAAAAATACACACAATCAGATGGCAGAGAAAAAATTCCATCAACAGGAGTCAAACTCACGACCTCTCGGTACGCTACAACAGATGCCGCCACGGCCACCTGGAGGCTTTGCAGACGCGCATTTTATATCTCACACTTTCCTCTCATACCACTCTTGGTCGGTGGGGTGGTGTCGTCCTCTGGGAGCGGTGAAGTGAAGTGATGCATCATGATCGTGCCCTGCGTGATTGGCTCCTGCAACGCGTCGTTGCTACGCGTTCGTCCCATTCAATGTGTTATTAACAGAAGTGCAGTTTCGTCAACTCGAGGCGGCGACCTTAGCCCAAGCGTCGTAAAGCCCATTTCAAGCATCGGCCTCGCTGATAGCATCCATGCATACCAAAAATAGCTCTGCGACGCGCGCCTGCCTCGCCTGGATGTAACACCGCGTTCCCTGCTTACGCTCGTTCCGAGAAAAATCGCGGCCGTGCTGCAGGGGAGACACGAGGCGCGTTGCGTTTCCCTCTAGTCCGGCCGTGGTGTTCAATCCCTTTAACATGCCGCGAAATGGCGACCTTAGCCCAAGACCTGCGTCCAATCAGCGACACTCTTCTGGCTGTCAATCATTGATCATGGACGTTAGTCGTCGTTATAAGGATGTACCACCAAGCGTCAACCTGGGTGCATACTAGGGATGCAGAACTATCGGTAAATTGACTATCGACAGCATCGATAGTTTCTTTCAAACTATCGATAGTGTAAACAAACTATCGATAGTACTACTATCGATATACTATCGATAGTGGAATCGGTACCATCGGTAATATTACTAGCGATATTACTGCAAGGCGTGTTTATTGCTTTGTTTTGATGTATTCGGGTTTCACCCAGATACTCTTAGCAGCGTTTGACGCAGACCGCGCCTCAGTGTTTGAGAAGCTTGGCGATTGTCTGACATTTCAAGATTACGCGCCGGACGCGAATATTCAAGTTTATTCGAGAGCTTTCGCGAGCACCAGCGATAACGCTGGAAGGTTTGATGACTGATGTATAAAAGACGAAGCGTTCCACCAATTATCAGATTACCCAATGGCCCGCGACTGTTCTCGCCGCTATCAGTGCGCAACGTGTAACACTTGTATTCTGAGTTCTGATTCTGTGGTCACAAGTTCGACCAGATAAGGAGTATCGTATTTCCCAGTCTTGCTGCAGCATTCTTCACCGTCACAACCACGTGACGAAGTGGTACGAATAATGATTCTGTTGCTGGCTGGCCAAATTGCCAAAATATTCGCGATAGCAGCTACTAACAGCTTCGCTTAATTTATGAGCAAATTTTTGGCGACAGAAATTATTTGCGCAGTGAAAATGGCGGCATATATTCATCGATAAATTAATATTTAAAAGCAACCCGTTAAATGTTATCATTTTTTCGATAATTTTTTATTATGAAATCATAAAATGCAATATAAATCTGAAGCTTCGCAGTTCCACCCCATGTAACGGCTTCCTTTCCGCTACAGCTGAATAGCTTGACTTTATGGCCATGTGTCAGCGAAGCACTCTGGTGAAGAACACAAGCATGTCAACTTTCTTGCCCTTCAGCCTGCTCCTCCGGCTCCGCTATGTACCACGCGCGCGGGGAACGAAGTTTATTCTCCAATGAGTTCGAGCTGTTGACTTTAAACTATCAATAGTACTTACTATCGATAGCGCTATCGATAGTATCTTTCACCATCGATAGTTCGATAGTGACTCAGCTATCGATAGTATCGATAGTACCATCGATAGTTCTGCATCACTAGTGCATACACGTTAAACGGCGCTTTAGCTGCCAAACACCAATAGATATTGTGCAAGCATTCTTGCATCAGTGTAGAGTACACGTTCAACTACTTCTGTAAGGACACGTTTTACTTTTGTGTTATACGGATTCCTATGACGGAGGGATCAACCATGTTTTTTTTTATTGCTCCGAATCTGCCTGCTGTCCGCCGCGGTGGTATAGCGGCTACGGTGCTCGGCTGCTGACCCGAAGGTCGCGGGTTCGATCCAGGCCGCGGCGGTCGCATTTCGATGGAGGCGAAATGGTAGAGGCCCGTGTACTTAGATTTAGGTGCACGTTAAAGAACACCAGATGGTCGGAATTTCCGGAGCCCTCCACTACGGCGTCTCTCATAATCATATCGTGGTTTTGGGACGTTAAACCCCAGATATTATTATAATCTGTCTGCTGAGAGATCTCATTCAAACACTCGTGTCGAATTTCGGTGGCAAGAAATTCGTGGAACGATATTCCAGTCGACCGGCGCCCGCTGGTCTTGCAGATAGGAACGCAGCAGTATACCAATGCTGAAAACATTATGGTGCTGTCGTCCCCTGACGCTATTGCTTCACTATGTAGTCACTGATGACACGCAATAACTTCACAAAGGTAAGCACCTATCGCACGTACCAAACAAGCACACCATGCGTTACAGCCGCCGATGCACATAGAGCGATGTAGCCACCGATGCGAGTTGTGGCGCCACGGCGTGCGGTGGCATTTTGGGTGAACTAAAGGAAAGTACACAATCAAAAGCAGATCTGGTGACAGAGGCAGCGATGGCATGTGCAGGTTGGATTTTAAATACGATAGTTTATCTTGGGCAACTTAAGGGGTCATGAAGCACCCCTTGGGCTTGTTGAAAAACATCCTGCGGAAAGCTGACACGGCTATGAACTGCTCAGCCAAATATTGTAGGGCTGCAAGCGGAGCGCGAAGTTGCTTTCTCAGACGCCCTCTTTTCAAACAGAGGCCGGTTCTCACTCTCGTCGGTGGGCGGAGCGCCTGCCGGTTGACGTCGCGTATCTGCCTCACCGCGTCGCAAAAGACATAGCATCCTCATTGGCTGACAGGCGACATATCGAGAGTGGCGTTCAGATCAGATGCGCTTCTTGCCACGGGGTGCCACGACTTGTCGGCGCCGCACTCCTCAATCTGCCAACTTTACATGGTAGCCACACTCGCGCACGCGAATCAAAGCGGGAGAGCGATCGCGTTTCGCGACGCGCGCTGACGTAACTTCTTTCCCCCGTGCCATCCCTCCCTGTGTAGCTTCCAGTGCGCTCGTCGGCACGTGAAAAGAGAGAAAGCGCTGAGAGCGTGCGCCAAGCCCCCGTAACTCCGCTCACTCTCGAAGGATTCGAGAAATTTTTGCGATAATCGATTCGGGAGTCGGTAAACTACGATACTGAGGTCATTAGACCATTACTTGGAAAAGTGGTTCATGAACCCTTTAAACGCAGAAATTTTGGTCTGTCTGTCTGTCACAAGGTTCAGCCACCCGGCCAAAGTTTAAGCACTTGCTGAACGCGCAGCCATCTTGAAGTGGTAGCTGCGTTCATACTTGTGAACATTGTTGACGAAAAGGCAAATATAGTGCATATTTAGCGATATCTAGCGCATATTTAGCACCATCTAGCGATATTATATGCAGTTATACATATATGGTTCCTTTGGAACTATACTAACACTAGCACCACCTAGCGATATTATATGCAATTATATATACATACATGGAGCGAGCGTCACCAACGCCATCTAGTGAGCACTTCAAGAACTACAGGTGGCTACTGCAAACAAACAAACGGAGGATGGACAGACCCACGGCATAAGGAGCTTCGCCCCCGAAAAAACCTAATCTCCTTTTTTTAAGAGATTAAATGACATCATGCTGTGTCAGTAGGGAGGGGATAACATGCACACTCCGTCCAGTGCGCCGCCAAGCGATGATGCGCAGTTTGCATTAATGTTCTATGCTCTTTGAGCCTCGGGTTGACACACCGGCCTGTTTGGCCATTGTAAAAGGCACTACATAACAAGGGAATCTTCTAACAGCACTCGGGACGCATCAGACTGCTAAAGCGAAAGCCATAAATGTCTCGTTGCGCGGCCCCTTGAACGAAATACGGCAGGCGAATGAAGTGGTACGAAAACCGACGTGACCTATGTCTCGAAAGGTGTCATGCTGTGACGTCAACACGTGCCGTCATCGCGATATCATGTCCTGACGTCATTATGGCGTCACAAACATTAGAAATTTGTCATGCCATATAACGACATCATCATGTATGTGATGGCATCAGTTGACATCGTTGCTTGTTCAAGAGTGGGCCAATCGCGGAGGCAGCGACACACACCGCGAGCTGCAGAAAACTTCACGGGGGGGGGGAGGGGTGGGGTAATGTAAGCGGCTTAGCACGTCGAGGTAATCTAATTCGTGCCCCTCACAGCGCGTCTCACAGTGTGTCGCGCAAGAAACCTGCTGCGCGTTTGTATAAGTAATGCATTACCATGTGTGAAGCAGGCTTTCGCCTTCAAGTGTTTGACCGAATGTAACATGCTGGAGAATATCTTTAAATACGAAATCTGGAATATAAGCAGTGTCGTTGACTTCTTTCTGTAAGGCGCAGTAATGAATATTCCCATAGTTCCATAATTTGTATCGGGTGTGGTTATCCTTCTATTTCTTTTTGGCGCATGTAATTGTAAGCATTATGTTGCTTACATGGTATTCTTACTGCGCCTCCTTTCTCTTTAAGCACTAATAAATAGATGAACAACCTCCGAGAAGAACTCTCGTGTATCTTGTCATACGAAACGTTGAAAGTCGCACTTCCTTGCAGTGTATAGAATTCTTTTTAAGCGCGGAGCCAGTGTGTATGAGCGAAAGTGAGCGGCGACTCTCTCAGAGAGGAGAAGCCGTGAAGAAGCGAACTCTACAGCATCACCTGCACCGAATAAGGAGGAGCGGCTCACAAGCGAGCCGCATATTTCGATCCGAAATCAATGACTGCCGATAGACAGCCAGCTGACATCGATAGAAAGGTTCGAGCTGTCCCCTCTTTCTCCTAAAGTGTAGAATCGGGGTGTCAAGCACGCGGCCCGCGGACCTTTCGCTAGCATCCCGGCCCGCACATGATCGTCTTCGTCCCAATTTCTTTTAATTTTCCTAATTGGTATGTTCACGAGCTACCCAAACGTGACTACTCTGAAGCATTTTGTTTCGTCAGGGATCCCCATGCGGTCACCATGTGTTGAGGCGTAACCGTGGAACAAAAATATATATTACGGAATCGGCGTCCAGATTTTACTCATTCACGATTTCGGTATCGATACGTTTCTCGAAAACTGACGCGAAATCCCCTTCAGAACTGACCTGTATAAGAGATATGGGAAAGACCTTCTTTCAAATGGCAACGTTAGCCGACATCTCGTTCAAGCTCCTCGCTCCCTCCCTCACGCCCCCGCTGCAACCTCTTTCATTGTCCTGGCCCTCGCGGGACCGCTCTCAAGTTTAAGTCTACTCAGAGCCGAGTGCTAATACATATTAATGCGTCTCTTTCGCACTCAGTATTTACTTCCGTTTATACCCACATATAGTGAGATTCTTTGTCACACACTCACAATAACTCCTTCGAAGAACCTACACATGATATAAGTGCAGTCGCTTTCATTTATTCTTTGGACGGGAAGTCTCGTGGTATACTGGATTGTAGCATACACTATGCAGGTAATTTCGTTAAGACCCATTATATAGCTGCAGCCATGAACTGCCAATCCAGAAAGTCCGCAATATGCACGCACCGGTGCGCGTCTTATTGATAAGCGTGTGCTACTTTCGACCATCATTAGGACATTACCCAATTCATCGAACAACACGCCTATTCAAAACGTTCTTCAATATCGCGGTACGTTAGCACGGCACCGAAATACCGAAGCGTAAACCGTGCGGTAACACAGCAGTGATGCAACTATCTCATGCCTCTGTTAATTTTAGCGGTGCACACTCTCGGTATGTTTCGATCTTTAGCACGAGAAAACATCATCCAACCACTTACATAGTGATTGTGCCATATTGCATAACCCAAGCATACACTGTGCAAATAAGGGAGGAATAAAGCGCATCGATGTGCTTACTACTACTTAGAACATTAAATATACTCGCGGCGGGGCATCAAAAAGTACCAGAGCTACCGGTGCGACGACATCCCTGGCATCACCCCCCTCCTCATAATGGTATCGCCCGAGATGCGAGGGGCAGAGGGCCCCAAGCTCCAGGCACGACTAGGCACGACGCGCATCGCGCATCTGTTAACAGCCTGTCTGGAGTGCTCGCCTCGCCACAGGCATTGCGTCCAGGCTTCGCTGACGCGCCTGTTTTTCCCCGTCCGATTCTCCGCTCGCGGCAAGTGCGGAAGGAGTCGGCCATTTCAGTTCGACTTCGCACAACTGGCACTCGTCTAAACCTCGGTCGCCAAGCCGGTATGGCATCCACATTGTTTTTTTTTCCCGCATGCTTTAGCGGTAGCCCTGTGAAGTATTTAAGAGCCCGTTCAAGACGAGCTGTGCTACGGTTTTTTTCCCATGAAGCTCTCTTACGTCACTTCGTTAATGCAGCCGGTTCACTCTTTCTGACTGCTCTCCTGCGTCTTCTGGAAAGCGGGAATTGCAAAGCCAGTAAGGCCTGTGCATCGAAGTTTATCGAGAAAGCTGGCTTTACGATGGCTACACTTAGGACGTGTAGTCATTCCAGTGGCAGCGTGAATTAACTTTGTTGGTGAGATTTGGTCGTGTGTGTGTGTGTGTGTTTTTTTTTTTTGACGTGCAACTAGACACCATTGGAGGTGTACATGTAAAGGTGATGAAGGCATGGACTGTGGAAAGGACATGCGGTGATGTTTGTAGACGCACATGTCAACGATTGGGGTGCAGGGCAGTGAAGTTCAATACTTATTGTATTAGGCATTTTTAAACCCGCTGTATTGTGCGGTTATATGGAAAACCATTTCTATGAGATTTTCCTATGACATTCTGAAGTGTCAAGGATTATCTTTAAATAACTTTGTCAGTTTAGTCGTTTTGATAGCTAAAGCATGCTCCTAAATACAAAATAAAGGACGATAACTGCCATCTACCACTTCTGAAAGGTAATTAAGCTCCTCCTAGCCTGCTCGAAAACAACATTTGCACTGCTCCCAGGCAGGCTGGGCAATTTCGATTCTTGGAAGGTTATCATGGGGACACACTTACCTAAAATCAGCCAGGGCTTCAATAGTACCCACTTCTACATCGGGGAAGGGGCTGAAAAAACACGCTCTTGAGCTCGGAGCAGCCTTTGATAACTCGTTCAACTTGCATGTGAGGGCACTAAAAGCGCCGCGCGTTAGGCGGCAGTCACGTGGTGTTTTTTTTAATTCTCGCTGTAGAAAGACCAGAAAAAAAATAAGGAGGGGAATTATCTTACCATAGATTGAAAAAATTCGATGTTTCTGAACAAGCGCTACAACTTTCGTACAGAAGATTTTTCTCCATATTTGCTACTTACAAAGTTCTTTAAGCAACCTTGGTTAATTGCTGAGCTTTGCAGATTGCAAAAAATTCGGCAGATCTCACGTACCGTGGGAGTCGATATTATGCGAAGCAGGCGGCGACTGTGGCGTAAGTTTTTTAGATAGCGACACGTTATAAAATGACGCTAAAGATGTATAAATTTTATACGCACACACATATATATGTTGAAGAGCCTCATATGTGTTATATAACAAGTTGTTTACGGTTGGGTAACGCTGCCAATGGCAACGTGGGTATTACCAACACCAGAAGCGGTAAGCTGATATGTAGTGCTTATACGTGTCCCGAAAACGCACGCATGTTTCACGAACCCGTGTGCATGTGTGCAAGAAGTTCTTGACAGTTCTTGAACAAGGGCATCATCACCGTGATGAGTCAGCACCAGCAGCTGGTCATGAATTGGTATAGGATCCGGTCGTGATCGTGGTGACGAGGGGTCCATGTGTAGTGAAGTATGTGGTACAGTAGAGCTGTTGGAATTCGTGGATGCCTCGGTCATTGTGTCGACAAATTGTCTGTCGACAGAGCCGGCGACGTGTCGGAACCTGAAGCCACCCTTCGCGTTGGTGAGGTATAGGCCGTCGAGGCTGGTAGGCCTGGATAGTGGTACGTAGACCAACATCAGTGGATGGTGTTTGTCGTATTCGTAGACTATACCTGGGCGTAAGTGGCCTACGTAGCCTAGTCTACCAAGTGGCTGTCAGTCAATCTGGCATCGTTCTCGGTCAGCATGAGGCCATCGCACAGCCTCGTAAGAAATGAACATCGTAAGGAATGCTGCGTCGTTCTGGTGGTCTAAGTGCACTTTACGGTGCGATGATGTGAATATGATACGTAACTTTCGTTGATGTATTCCTCCAGGGTCGAGCAATGCTTCAATATAGCGTGCTGAATAATAGAAATACAAACATTTAGTTTATTAGACTGCTGTAAAAGCGGAGCCACCACTCGAACTACAGACGTTAATCTGATATTACGCCTGTATCGTATAGGAGTACACATTGTAGGAGTATCATGCAGTGTTTATTGCTTTCTTGTAAAATTAGATAGCCAGCACCACAGCCACAATTGACGTTGCACCGTTATTACGCCTGCGTAGGCTGTTTTTCCAAACCACTTTACAGACCTGGCGTGGCTCAGTGGTAAAATACCTGATTGCCACGCTGAATGCTTGGGTTCGATTCCTGCTGGGATCCAATTTTTATTCCGTTGAGTCAACGCTGCCGATGTTGGTTTTCCTTAACGCTCTAGCATTTAAGTCACCAATGTCTGTTCTCACCCTTGCTGGGTAGATATAAACTGTCAATCACCTGTGGCGCATACCCGTACACCGCGGTCCGTGGTAAACGGGTATGTGCCATACGTGTCTAGTGGAAAGGGTTTGACGACGTACGCGGCAGGATTTTAACGTTATTCATGTCATGACCCGGCAATCATATTCGTCAAATCCTCTTACCCTCCCATGCAAATTTTGGTCTACACCGAATTAAGGAGGCGATCATGAGAGCACCCAGACGTAGGCGGCTAGATAGATAGATAGATAGATAGATAGATAGATACGGAGATAGAAACGCCCAAAGTGCCAGAGGTTCGCTAAGAAATGCTTCGCATTTAAAAAATATTCTCACGTACGCTAATTGGAGACGCGTAACGCCTATGCTTAATGTTTTAACACTTGGTGCTTTTTATCTGAAACACCTTGTATATCAAAAGTGGTATTGCGTGACGTGACTTTATGACGAACATGAATGACATGTATTAACATAAATATTATGATACGTATACCATGTATGGCATGATTTACATGTCACGGTCATGGTGCGCTCGTGGTCGTTTTAATCATTGTATATATAGCCAAAATTTCTATGGCGTGACCAAGATAAATGACAGGTCGTAACGTGAAATATGTGACATGTGTGTCACTTGCAGCACGATTTGCACGGCACTGTCGTTGTGCTCTTCCGGCCATTTTGTTAACTGGATATATACCAAAATTGTTATGGCACGAAATGACGGACGTGACGAACACAAATGGCAGGTCATGCGTTGTATGTACCGGAATAGACGTTTTGTTCGCATGGTATATACCAGCTAGCTGTACATGCGTGCGTGACAAACATGCGACACTGATACATCTCATGACATGACTGCCTTCGTTTACCTTAAGACAAACAATGCGGTGTACGCAGCATCTTGCTGTCTTCTTCGCATTACATAGCTGCCAACAGCGCGTGCGATCTGCCAGATATGTTTTCGACAGAATTTCAATCTATATATTTGATACCAGGATAGATGATAGCACCTTGTTAGCGATTTGTGGTCGTTCTTCTTGCCGTTAATTAGTAAATCCTTGTAAATATAAGCAAGCAGAAGTCTGCAGCATTAGTGGCGATATGTTTCAATTGAAAGGTATGTAAGAGATGGCAATTTCAGTTTATAATTATTAGCACCGATGCCCACATTTATTACAACGTTTGGGCAAACATTCATAATTTTTTTTAATCGATCGAGTTTTCTGGTATTACACACAAAAGTGGAAAAGGAGATGATCACTGTAGTGAAAGTACTAATTTATAATTAACACTTAGAAGGTTTGTTCAGGAGTGTACCAAACTCGTTTACCTGCGCCGTCCTGCGCTGCGCCAGCCACGTTGAGCTAAACTCATTTATCATCACTGTGCCACGCCGCACCACCCGGATTTAGCCGCAAGGTGCTACAGCCTGAAGCCCCGTGCCCGAAAACGTGGCTGAAACGTCGTGTTTTCGGTTTCATCGAAACGGTTATAGTTTCGGTTTGATCAAGGCTGTGATCGGCTATGAAGGTTGGCTCAACAGGCGCAACGCGCCACGGTAGAAAAAAAGGGACGGAGGTTTCACTGGTGTTGGTACGAAGCACTGTCCTTTCTTTTTCTTTTCATGTGTCCTTAAGCTCATAACACCGAAGTGTCTTTTGCATGAGAAAAATAGACTTTATTGCTCGGAATGGTTTTCCATGTCCAATATTGCGTAGTACCGCAATAACAAAACGCCAGAATTATTTCGCAGTGCTGGAGAAGTTTAACCTAGAAGAAAACTTCCAGGATATGAGCATATTTCTCCAGACATTGTACTACCTAGCACGACTGCGGCCATTGGGAGACGAACCATATAAAACAGAACAAGAAGGACAGCACGAACGTGTGTACTTTTTCAACCTGGACGAGCGATCGCTGACCAACGAGCCGTACGCGCCGTATGACGGAATGCAGCGGGGAAGTGAACGAGAATACGCGCACGCGCACAGTGAACAGTCCTTAATGTAATATTGCGCGGCAGATTCGTGGAATCGCACCAGGCGTGAAAACATGCGAATTGTGCAACGTGTGGTTAGTTAAAAGCTGCCCACTCTTACAATGTATACAGCTGCGCAAGTGCGCATGGCACCTTATGGACGCGTAGTGGGCACTTCGCAACTGAACATCGCGTAGTCATTCTAGGATAGTTTGAAACGACCGATGTTGCGCACACAAACGTTCCTTTCCTTGCGGCGCGGTTTGAAGGCGATGTACGCGGGGCCCGATTACGCTATGTCGCTCTACTCTTGAAGGCGAAGCTCAAGCGTTCTCCAAGTTTTTACTGAAACAGTTTGAAGCCCTGGCGTGGCTCTTTGGTAGAACGCCTGCTTGCAACGAAGGGGGCCTGGATTTTTATTATTGAATTGTTTGCGTATGTCTCGATATTCCGCTCGCAACCTGACTTCTTTCTTGTCCTGACTTTTTTCTTGTGTCCGCGTTTGCACGCCCTGTCTTTTTTAGAATGAATACTTACCAACTAGCTCAGCTCTCTGTTATTCTAATTTCAACTACCGGGGGGTTCTTCACCGTGCACCGATATCGCGCAGTACACGGGCGTCTCGCTTTCCGATTCAATCGCAATGCGACCGCACCGCGGTGATTCAATCCTCGCGTTTCGAGCCAGAATCTTAGCACAGTAATCACTGCGACGCCGGATAGTCACAGAGAAGATTGACCATTACACTCAGTCTAAAGAGTACACATTTCAGCCTATTGTACCTTATCGAAGTAAGCAGTAAAGCTATGCTTTATTTTGTAAGAACCCCTGCTTGTTCTAATAGTCGCAATAACACCCTATAGTTTAGTGTGAGATTTTACTGCAGTGATTTGCTTTTGAAATGCTACTCCATGCACTTGAAAGAGCCCCCTTCTACGTGCATTTGTCTGATTCTACGTAAACGGTCTTAAAGGAAATAACTCGAGGGCCAACCGCACGGCTTCTGCGCAGATTCTGCTGCGTCAGCATTCTTTTGGTGCTTTTAAACAATCAGGCTATGATAACTGGCTCTGCAGAGCACGAGGGCATCGGTTCGATCACGAACCTCGGCTGCCGCATTACTTTAAGAACGAAGGGGCGAAACGTGTTTTCTTAGATGCAAATAAATGTCAGTTCACCCGTGGTTGTCACAGTGAATCAAGAGACCTCTCTACAACATTTTACTAACGATATCATATATTCCTCAAGTAGCACGCCACAATTTATTTTACTTTATTAGGAATTTACTCCCACAATACAGAATACTGAAGTGTGGAAAAGTGTGTCGTTTGTATTCGCATAGTTCTTTATGGATTGATACAAGCATAACGCCATCATGGAGGATGCGCAAAGCAGAGGGCCTACAAGCATCTCTAACTTGAAAGCGACGGGTGGCCAAAAGACAAGTCGCCAAGACAGTCGAATAGAACCAATAGATGTTGGGTTTTGTAGGAGGGAATATTACCGTAATCGAAATAAAGGCTGGACGGCATAACAAGGTAGAACAAAGAAAGTACGCGCCACAGTTCAGGATTGATGAACGTCGCAGAGTGAAGAAAAGTCAAGGGATCCTTTTCTTTTCCTGCTCACTCAAGTGTATCGACCCCCCCCTCACCCATGCCCGCCGAAAGCTTTCAGCACCTAATGTGGTTTTGCACTGCATACGGGATCGGAGGCGTTGGAAACTTCCGGCACCCCACGTGCATTTGCAGTGCCTCTATAGGATAGGCCCACCTTTGACCAAGCCACGATGTCATGTGATCACGTCGCAGTGGCGTGAGAAATTTTGGCGACTTGTGACGTAACCACATGATTTTTTTCCGTCACTTCGTGTTGACGGCAGCAAAGTTATCTTTCGCGTTCAGAGGTATATAAAGGCTTTCGCCCTAGTAAAGAACTGTGGCTATCAATGACAGCACACTGAGCCAATGAGCAGAGCTCACCAAGCGCTCCGTCCCCCCACAATTCTTCACATCTCTCAACGAAAAGAAGGAGCATCCCTTCAAATTCTAGAAATATCGATAGGCCAACATTGCAGGTTTCACTTGTGCTGCTTATACATTCCGTTTTCAGATATTGTCCGCAGAAAACAGCCAGTTTCAGATATATCCTTGAAACCATTTGTCTCTCTAGATGTTCACACCATCACCACTTGAATGGGCCTCCCGTGCGCCTCGAAATGGTACATTAAGGCACTTAGACTAATGCGCAGTTTGAGAAAGCCGCGTATTGTTTTAATTAACTGTTTATTATTTGCAAAGTATGCTTGCATACCATGTAGTGCAACACACCGCAGCACGTGGAAACTGGATTCTCTTTCAGTATAATGCCCATGATATTTAGCAGCTACCAATTCTCATTTATAGGATGATCACTGTACGCATCAGTAAAATTGTAAATTTCCGTCCATCTCGTGATTCTGTGTGTGCGCAAACAGTTGTCGTTGCCAGTCCTGGTAACGTTTGTCATATTTCTGTTATGAAGTTGAAGGCTTTTGCAGCGGAACTCAGGAGAATAGCGTGCCGCACTTTGACAGCTGTTGCTTCTGTAGTGACGAACTATTGAGTGATGAACGAACTGTAATTGTGCTGGCGGGGTTAATTTTAAATTCTCACAACAGTGATGCGAAACGTCTTAACGCAGAGTTCAATGATAATCTTAAATGCGAAGCATTTCTTAGCGAGCCTAAGACACTTCGAGCGTTTCTATCTATCTATCTATCTATCTATCTATCTATCTATCTATCTATCTATCTATCTATCTATCTATCTATCTATCTATCTATCTATCTATCTATCTATCTATCTATCTATCTATCTATCTATCTAGCCGCCTACGTTTGGGTGCTCTCGTGAATGCTTCATTAACTTGGTGTAGACGAAGATTGGTATCGAAGTTACCGGTAAGATGATTTGACAAACATGACTGGCAGGTCATGACATTAATAACGTGAAAATCTTGTGGCGTACGTCATCAAACTCTTTCCTCCAGACACGTGTGGCACATACCCAGTTTCAACGGGCCGTGCTGTACGAGTATGCGCCACAGGTGATTGTAAGTTTATATCTACCCAAGGACGACGGGAACATATAATGGTAATTTAAATGCAAAGAGTAATAATTAGGATCCCAGCAGAAATCGAACCCAAGCATTCAGCGCGACAGTCATGTATTCTACCCCATAGCCACGCAAGGTCTAGAAACTGCTTTGGGAAAGCACCCTATTCAGGCGTAATGTCGGTGGAACTCCAGTTGTTGTGGTGCTGGCTATGTAACTTTATAACAAAGCAATAAACACTGCACATGTACTCCTGCGATGCAGGCGTCATGTCAGGTTAACGTCTGTGATTCCTGTGTTGGCTCCGCTTTTCTAGCAGTATAATAAACATTATATTTGCACTCTTATGACTCAACAAGCTAAATTCAAGCGTCGTTCCACCCCGGAGGAATACGCTAACGAAAGTTACGTGTGATAGATTATTGACAGGCAAATTGCATTTAGTTTTGATAATGCTGACGTATGTACTCTAACTTAACTGCTGACGTTACGTCAGACCATAAGTCTCCCTTTAAACGCCATTGTTGTCGACGTGCATGGTAAGCCTACCTTGAGCACACCACTACTACACCTACATAAACACGTCGATCCGCCTCGTAATGCTTGGCTCAAAGCCAAAAAATGCAGCATAGAACTACTCGCTGGCTGCTTCGTATGAAACCGATTCCGACAAGGCGCGGGATCTGCCGAAAGTTTTTTTCCCTTGCGTTCTAGCTTACAAATCCCCCGCTATGAGAATAGACTTGTCTACTGTCTTATTACAGGCATCCAGCAATGGGCAAAGCCAGAAAACGGACCCGTCAACAAGTGTCCAACCCTGTCCAACGCATTCCTGGAAAAAGCTGATTGGAAAGGGAGCAATGTTTTGCCACAGTAGCTCAAGACAAAAAGTGAGTCATTGTTTTCGTCAGAGGTGTCTGAAATGTTATCAGGAATGTCCTCGTACTCTTCATTTAGCTCAGATTCAGTTTCTTTCTGAGAATTCCTGCTTCCTATGGCACACATTTTGGAGTTCTTGAAGTTTTTCAAATCTATACTCTACCGCAGAAAGTAAACTGATGGTCTAGTAATGTTACCACATTAAATAATATTACCCTATC
This sequence comes from Rhipicephalus sanguineus, assembly GCF_013339695.2. Lineage (NCBI taxonomy): Eukaryota > Metazoa > Arthropoda > Arachnida > Ixodida > Ixodidae > Rhipicephalus > Rhipicephalus sanguineus. The sequence goes on from NC_051178.1 coordinate 56,782,459, forward strand.
TACGGCAAGTTGATTTTTCATCCATTTTATTTTCTTTCCGTTTATGACGTAGTCACTATACTACAATTAAACGTACAACCAATAAATAACCCCAATGCGTTCCTTATCTTCAATCTTGGTTTAATTAGGTAGTGTTCCGAGTAGCATAAGGTCGTCATCATCATCATCACCCTGACTATGCCCACTGCAGGGCAAATGCCTGATGGGCGCCCAACACCACCGACACACCGCCCAGCGGAATGCATGAATCAGCAGACGCGAAAATAATTCTAAACAGTGCAGATGGACGTTCAAGACGACCATTTGAGTTGAAGAAATCGCTGATTTTTCTCAGCCGCTTCACGGCTTATGTTTCACGTTGGCTTCACTTAGAACGAGTCGATACATTTCTTTTATTGCGATAGCAATTATATGGACAGTCTCGGCTGATTTTTGCCGTCGGTGGCCGCCGTCATTCACCGTATATGTATATATATCCTCGAAGAAAAGTATTTAGAAAAACTTTCCGACGCGCGGACTCGAACGTCCGACCTCTCGCTTGCCAGCGCGCGGCGTTAGACGTTAGGCCACGAACGTCAACGTCTTACAGCCTGCTAACGGCGAGCTATTAATATACACCACCTACTTCAGCATGCTTTCTTAGTGAACACATAGATGGCGCGACGTGCGCCCGTGACGCGCTTTAAACATCGTCGCCCCGCTCCTGCGAAAACATCGTCGCCCCGCCCCGCTCCTCCTACAGGGCGTGGTCGCCTTCGTACGCTTATCTCTAGGAAAGAACGGGCAGCCTCTAGGGTGGGAGCGGGGGGCACTAAGGTTACTGCGCTCGCTGCAGCGGCCGCGTTTGCGAAAGGAGTGCGCTGTTCAAACGGAAATAAGTAACAACTGTGACAATTAGTTCGCGTTCGTCTTGTGTGTACCTGTTCGTTCGTTTCGTGCGTCCTGCTTTATGTTTGAGCAGTGCGCTTCAAGTGTCGAGCTGTGACGCATTAGTTTGCGCTCGTCCTGTATGCGTTCTTTTCGTGCGTCTTTTGGGCTTGAGCGACGCGCTGGCAATTTCGAGCTGCTTTCCGTTCTTCGCGTTACATTCCAATTTCTTGCTATCGCATTCATTGCTTCGCCGTTGCGGCGGAACTGTGACTTTTTTATCTAAGAAGGCACGCTCTTGACAGTATAATGGGTGCTTGGCACACGGCTGTATCGCAGACATTCCGCCAGGAGAACGTGCTTGCTGCGTCACACCCTAACTGATACTGCTGCACACCGATCGTTTCATTCTCTTGGCACGTGGGGCCCCGATTCAAAAGGCGCGCTCTCAATGTAACCTAACCTCGGCGCAAGTGATGTTACGGTGCTTCACCGCGGTGTGGCGCTAATTTCTTATGATATTAGGCAGGCGCTTTGAGGCATGTTGAAAGACGCAAAGATTGCTCATAATCAATGACGCTAGCATTATTTCAACGACACGTTAGGACATTAAAGGTCAATTTCGAAGCCATAAAACATAGAGCTACTATTTAAAGCGCAAAAGTCATAAACGAATATTTTGCTGCCAGTGCTCCTTTAAGTTGCCTGTTCTCGATCAGAATTCGTCAAAGCATTCATTGCAAGCACGCAAATATGATGCCTTCAGTCTCGTGTCCGTCTCCCGACCCATTTTGGCTTCTGCACTGCTTCCTTTTTCCTCACGTGGTTGGATTTATCGTAGCCGCAATGCAAAACGTGTCAACGCACACTTTTCTAGCGATCGTTTTTTTTTTTAATTTGGTGTTCTAGCTTACTAATATTCAGCTATGAAAGAGGAATACTACACTGTTTCATTGCAGGCGTACAGCTATGACGGAACCCAAAACACGGACCCTTCAAGAAATGTCCGGCTCTGTGCAGCTCTCTCCAGGAACAAGCGGAGGGGGAATGAAGCGATGCTCTGCCGCATTGGCCGCAGACGAAAAGTCAGTAATCCGTTTCGATCACGCGTCATTTCAGAAATTTTCTTCTTCTCTTCAATCAACTCAAGTTCACTTTCATTTTAACAGTTTTTGTTTCCTGTCGCACACATTTTGCGAGCTTTTCAAGTTTGTAAAATGTATTCTCTACCAGAGGAAGGCAGCTGATGGTTTATTAATTTTTCCGCATTAACTGTTACTTCTGAATGAAGAAGATGCGAAGTTGTGCATTTGCTTGTTTTTGTTTCCACAAGAGGACTAAACTGAGCTGGACAGACAGAAACCTAGTACGTGTACCGAACAAGGCGGAAATTGATCGAGGGCTTGTTCCACTTGGTCAGACACAACCTATTGAAAGCAGCAGACCATGAAGCTAAGGAACTTATAGAGGACATTGCTTATATGTTTTAGCTGTTTAGAATAGCAATTATGTCATCGATGGAAAGGAATTAAAATGGATGAAAAATGAACTTGCCGCAGGTATAGGGACCAAACCTACAGGCTTCGGATGACTTGTTCGATGCGCTATCATATGAGCTACAGCGGCGGTCGCTTTCCCATCAACTTTATTGGGCATTTTTATGCTGGTGTGATCCTGGCAGTGTGATCCTGGCAGGTGTGATCCTGGCAGCCATGGCGGTGAGTGTGGAACAATATTTTTTTGCCAGCTGGCGTCACGTCGCACGGGCTGTGATTACGCGCACCGAGCTGACGCAATAAACTCTAGTATACTACCTATGTCAGCCGCAACGAACCGTACCTGCGGCAAGTTGATTTCAGCAGCGGAGCTGCTTAAGCTTGTAGTAGTGCGGTTTGCCGACAGCACAAAGCTGGCGAAGCTCAGGTAGGAGGAAAGCCGAGTATAACTATGCAATGCAACGGTAACAGAGGAAGTGCATAATAAAGTATGGCGAGCCATCAGCGTTTTCGCCGCCGACGACAACGAAGTTGCGCTGCCATGGCCCCCTGAGTGTGTGTGAGCCAGCAGTACAGGATCTACATCTACATCTACAGCTCCACGCGTCGCGCGTTCGTGCCAGAACACAAGAAGGGGACCAGCCGAGCAAGTGAAAACGTCTACCGGCAGTCGGAGCGCAAGCTACGAAGAAATAACAGATTTCAGCTGCTGGAGACGTCTTCATTAATTTCCACAAAAGCATTGTATGGAATGGCAAGGGGGTGGGAAAGGGAAGTGAGGGTGAGGAGGCAAGAAAAGAGAAGGAAGATGGTAAAGTATGGCTACCTTTAGTATAGCATATCAAGGGAGGGGAAAGGGAAGTGAAGGTTACAGCAGGGAAAGAGGGGAGGGATGAAAGCATGGCCATATTTGTGTTGTATAGACGGTTTCGCTGTTTGTAAACAAACTGGCGTGCACCGAACGGCCTGCCCCAGAAGACTTCCGGTGCGCCACTTCCGGTAATACTTTTTCAACGGTCCCGGCTGTATTTCCTGGTGTGTTTGAGTTTGTTGCTCTATTATTACTGGCGCATTCCTTCAGACGTGTTTAGAGCGATGTCTAGCGTCTACATGAAGGGGCTCGATGACGTCGCACGGGAGAGGTACAAACAGAAACTGCAGCCGCGAGGAGAATTGCCTGATCCGCTGGGATAGAGAAGTCGTGCAATTCGGCTTTTCGACAGGAGCCAAAAACCTGCCTTTTATCACAGCCGCGGACATATTTTAACACGAAAGTGCGGGGGTCACAAGTACATCCGTCACGGAGGACGTTGATATGGCGCAACGGGTGAGAAAGCAAGAAAGAGATACCCCGCTGGGAATCGAAACCACGACGTTGCGGCCGCGACGGCAAGCGCCCGACGCTCTACCGACTAAGCAACTCGGGAGATGCTAACGGCGCGAACGCGCCTTATATCTTTCACATCTCTTTCGCGGCGGGCGGAGGGGTTGGTGCCGCGTTGTGAGATGAAAACAAAGTAAGCTTCACGACGACACTTACTAGCGCACTCCGAGATGCACGTGACATCGGAGGTCATGGTTAAAGCGCTCGATTACCAGAGAGGTAGACTGGCCGCGCTGGCGTCGCCGAGGCACCTGGAACGCGTTACGCTCTTGCCTTGGGATTCGTGTTAGCGTGCGTCGGCATCGGAGTAGTGCAGCTTCCACGTGCTCGAACGATTCTCGCCGGGACTGATTCAATGCGAGAGCAACGACTAACAAAACTGCTGCAATATGCGTATGCAGAAAGGACGCGATTTCGACGGGCGAATGTCGTGCTTGGTGGAGCGAGAGCCGCGCTGCAAACAGAGGCCGCGGGACGCACGCGTTGCGGCTCAGGCTACGAACTCTACTCCGGGTTGCTGAAGCGCAGTGGTGTTTGTATGCATGAGCACAGGCGTCGGCTACCATTACATAGAAGCGCACCCCATGCTTTCCTTAATTGACGACGCTTTGAAGAAGTGCATACCGGGTACCAGTGTTGATTATGACTTGTTCTATCATCCTTATTCACCGATTCGCTGTGTCCAATATATGTTCACCCGTCAGCTACCTCAACGGGTTAATCATGATCATGGGCGTTAGTCGTCGCGATAGAGACATGCTGTCAACAGGTGCATCCACGTCAAACGGTGCTATAGCTGCCAAACACGAATGGACATTGTACAAGCTCTCTAATCACAAGTACTTCTGTGAAGACACGTCACTTCTTATACCGATTCCTAGACGGAGGGATCAGCCATGTTTTTTGTATATTCGTCTAGGCACACAAACCTCACGATAAAACGCTTATTACTGCGCCTCTGTCACACCGGGCACTCTTGATAGAGATCGGCGCCGATGGGAATCGCTCGCCATCCCGCGTTTTCGGTATGACTGAAATAATATAGATGAATGTACTCATGTGATCACGTCAGGTGCGGCTGAGTCCCGCGAACTACAATGGTTTACTCACGAGTACAGTATTCATTAATCCAACTTTCAAGTTAACCCGCCTACATCTACTGCCCACACTCACACCGAAAGGTGATCGATTTAGCTAGAGTGGGGCGATGTCCATTGGCGGCAACAGCACAGGTGATTAGTCATTTGCTCTCACTGATGCGAACTCATTCGCAGGCGTCGCTCTCATACAATGCAAACGCAACGGCAACAACACATGGGCACTGCGACGTACACTGTGCGGGAATTCATGTTGAGAGCGGCTGCTTTGGTGCCCCGCGCGTTCCTTCGAACAGTACACATCACTGATGAGGTTCCAACTACAGGAAACACCTTTATGGTGGATTTTCTGCGTTAGCCAGCTTTCACATCTTGCTATCCACTTCAGGCGTCAGCGTACTTATCTGCCACGGGTGGAAGACGACGGCGTCCGACGTGTTCTTTTTAATCGGGCACCTTCGACTAACGTCTCAACATCGCCTCTGTGCCATTAGAATATGCTTTGAACTTTACTTGCCTTTGATAAAGTGGGCAGAACAAATCTACGCGCTTTTTATGGGAATCCAGTTTTCTCGCTTGATCGCTGCAATCCAGGCGCTCTTTCTGCCTTCATCTCTCCGGAACTAGAACGTTTTGACTTGCGATAGGGGGGGGGGGGCAAATTAGCTCCGTATCGCGGCTTGCATCCTGGCACTACAGGGCAGTACCCGAGTCGGGAGCGCTTCATCGGGATAATTCTATCAGCAGAAAACATCGAAACACAAGCAGCCGCGCCCAGCAACGCAGGCTAAAACCACGCTAAAACAAGGTAAACAGGAAGTTTTCTAGGGCGAGTTTCCGGTCAACGCACAACGTTGCCAGAGAACGGCAAGCGCTGGCGAAACCGTCTATATCAAGGGGGCGCTAAATGGTTTTCAGGTTGAGGATAAGTGGTGTGAGGGTGAGGAGGCAAAGGAAGACGGGATTATGTGCAGTATAGCAATGAACAGTACTGGCCTCGAGGCCCACCACTGGAAACGCCGGCGCCACCGTCGGCGTGACGTGCTTGTCAGGATCACGTGGTCTCGGCGGCCGCGTCGGCTGCTTGTGGCGCACTGCCGCGTGCTTTGAAAACGAGTTTCAAGTCCCACATGCGCTGCGGTCTGTTCAAATTCGGAAGTTTTCTCTCATTTTATACTCAATTGAAACCATTGTAATAGAGTGGCTGCCTCCGAAGGCGACGAACATGGGGCTCTACCGCTCGGTGCCGTAGTGCCGCGCTTACGCAAAGGAGCCCAGTGTCAGCCTGCACTGATAACCGCGGGACAAGAAACAGCGTGAAGCATGGGTTGTAAAGCTAAGAACCGGCAAGTAGCTATCGGCTACGAGTCTTGTGTGCAACAAGCACTTCCGCGACGAAGACTTTTGTTACTGCGTCGGGCCTGCGATGTTCGGTGAGTAGCAGACAGCGCGCACTGCTCACGCGCGCTTCCCGCCGGCAAATGATGCTTATCTGCCACAGGATGGTAAAAGCGCTACCTTTTACCACGTGCGATGCCATCTCAGAACCCTCCAATGCGACCTCTTGATCGTCGGCCCCGTGCCCAGCGTCCACAAAATCGGCTGCAGATGCGCAAGTCATTGTTTAGATACGTTAAATTAAAAAAAATGCACAGGGTCCCTTATGCATTCGTTACAGATGACCAGAAGGCGAAAGCCATCTTCTTCTTGTCAGTCGATGTACTGATTTTCCCGCGCCCCCCTCCAAAAGCGTTCTGCGCCTAACGCGGTTTTGCACGGCCTCCGTGACCGATCACGGATGCAATGCAAAGCGACCATGACGTGTGAATACGTCATTATGTGACGTCACATTATGTGACGTCATAATGACGCTACTTTTTCGACGATCTGTGACGTCATGATGACGTCATATGGTGACACCATCACGTGACGATTATTTTTTGCATCACTCGTGTTGACGCCGCCGACGCGGGACGCCGACGGGCAACCTTCCCATTTGATGAGGCATGCAGTGCTTCATAAGCTACATAAATTTTGCATTGCCTCCGTGATCGGCCCACCGGCCAACCCCATGTATTCACTTGGAGCCTCATTTATTTACGTGGGAAAGATGCCACCCTGTTGGCGTTAGACACGACACTGCTGCCAAAATTGCTGGGGTACTCGCCAAATAATTACTATCCTGTTTTGCGGCTGCTGGTTGCTGCAATAACTTCTATTTTATTCACCGCTATTTCAAGTTCACGTGGGTCCTAGTTCAAGGCCGACGTTTGCAGAACAAGTCCGGCGAACGTTACTGTATTTTCTTTCTTTCCTTGACGTTGCATGCTACTACCATGCTCGGTCTCGTACACTACTTCTCCTTCCACCAGCAATCTCGAGGTGGTGAAGCTTTGGTCTATGAATTTGCTGATGACAGAGAGCGGCAGGTTCACTGGAATGCAAACGGAACGATAATTAAGGATCATTAAAAAAAGGCGTCGCATTTGCTCACGTTTTGTGTGAGCACCAAACGAAACGAATGCGCTGAATAAAGAAACAGAAGCAGCGAGCGGCATTTGCCCGCTGAGAAGACCGATCAATACGCAGTGCGAGACAACTTGTCAAATGACATTGAAACGTACCCGAATTTAGACCGAAAAAGAAAAAAAAAACACTGTATCGTCGGGACGGCAGATCACAAAGTTGCCATGGGCACCAAAGCCGCAGTTGTAAGGAAATTGTTTTTGAACTGCTCTAATAGCGTCCGCGCAACACTAGTTGTTTGTTTACTCACAAATTCTCATATTTTGCGGCCTAAAGTTCACAGCGCGGTGCCAAAACGCGCTCGTAGCAAAAGCGAAACCATCAGTACGAACATACATGCAGACGCTCATACATGCAGAGGCACCGTCAGTTGTCGCGAACCCGTGCGATCGCTGGTTTGGGGCATCTTTCTGTTATGCTCCGTTTGGTTATACAGGCAGTCTACTCTAACGAGATATTTCACATAGTTTGAACTCAGCGAGTCACCTTTCACGCAAGAAGCCGGTTTAGGGGTCTCAAAAGCGGTGACAGTGTGAAGCGGGTGCTCGGTTTTCTGCAAAGAGACAGCGACTGTAGACTATCTTGTGCTTTCAGTTCGTCGAAAATGAGTATTTTGACATTAAAGAACACAGTTCATTTCGAAAGTACTTACAGAAATGCCCTGGAGGGCTTCCGCAAGGTGTTTTTGTAGAGCGCCGGCAGCAACACCTATGGGGAGCGCGCCGGCGGTATCCTGCCTAGCACGCAATCGAGGCGCCTCCGATAGAGGGCGACTCCGTAACTCCTCGAGGCCAACAGTATATCAAGTGCTGGGAAAGGGAAGTGAGGCTGAGCAGGGGGCGATGTTCAAGTATAGACATATATATTAGAGTATAAAGAGGGTTTGGAAAGGAAAGTGAGAGAGGTGATGAGGGAAAGTAGGAGGAGAGAGGGTAAAGCATAGAATAGGCATACATTGTATTTCATAGTAAGGAGGCGGGAAAGGAATTTGAGGTTGAGAAAAACATACACGCCTTCTATTCAATGGTTAACTTCATTTTCTGTTAGTTTCATTAGGTTCCGTGTAACAAAAAGAAATGGCCGCTCGATCAATCTCCCCTCTTTCGTTCACTCATGGCGAGGATCTCGTTGCGGTAGACTTTATGCCGTAGGGATTATACATGGTTTTTTTTTTGCCAGCTTTGAGCGCGTAAAAAAATCACGTTGGCAACAACAGAGGGTTCTAGCTGGCAACAAAAGAGGGTTCACCACTCGCCTTTAAGGCTGCGCATTGCGCTCGCTAACACTCCCTGGAATACATAAACATGAAACGACCCTATTATGTGAACAGCAAAGTGACCACCGCTGTAGCTCGATTGGTAGAGCATCGAACACGTTATCCGAAGGTTGTAGATGCGGTCCCTACCTGTGGCAAGCTGATCTTTCATGCTCTTTAACGCCTTTCCATTTATGTCATAATTAGTATTCCTTAGCTTCTTCGTCTGGTGGTTTCTTTAGGTACATATACCGAGTAGCATAGGCACACCATCATCGTCAGCCTGACTACGCCCATTTCAGAGCAAATGCCTGTCCCATGTTTTGCCATTTAACCCGTTCCTGCGCTTGCTGGGGCCAGGTTATCCCCCCAAACTTCGTAATCACATTTTGTCAATAGGTGCTGGAAACATCTTCCACCTATCTTTCTGCCTCTCATTGGCGCATGTGCCTTCGCTTGGAATCCAGCCAGTTACTCTTAATGAGCAGCGGCTAGCTTGCCTTCGCGCTACGCACCCTGCCATGCCCATATGTTCTTCTTGATTTCGACTAAGATGTGATTCACACCATTTCGTCTCCCGACCCATTTTGCTATATTCTCGACCGAGTTCGGAGAACTGTTCTAGTATACCCACTGAATAGTGACACATCAGTATTTGAATATGCACTAAACATTTTATTGGTCTGTCATATCCGAGACAAAGATCTATGACCGCTTTTCTCTCTGGCATGTGGCTGTATAAAATGCCCGAGGCACCAGCCTTGTGTAACTAGTATAACAAAACGCAGGATCAACTGCAAGAAAGCATGACCGGGACGTAATAGGCAATAAAAATTGCGCATAGAGCACATTACTGCTGCACATAATTGCAAGGCGACATTCGCCAAGCGTTGGATTGTGGCGCCTTTATTTGGGAACGTGAGCTTCGTTTAGATCGACGTTAGGCAGGTTTGTTTGTCCTAGAGCATTGCACGGGCCCGGACAGACCCTAAAGCGTTGTGCCGGCCTCGGCCTCGGACAGCGCCGTCAGCAACGATGTTTGGCGTCTCGGGCCAGGTCCTAGCTTCAAGCCGTGGTCGATAGCCGGGCTCGTGTTTGAAGCCACGGACCTGGGCCAGTCTCGGACCCACTTGCAAAACGGCCTAAGTCAGGCTCCGAACTCAAGCGAGCATTCCGCATTGGGTGGTCCAAGGCATACCGTGCCAAGCTGAAGTGACGCGTGCAGAGAGCTGGTGGCTCTTATAATAAATATATATATGGAGATGACGTTATTTTCAGCGGCAAACTAACGTTGCTTCTGCTCAAAAATCAGAATTTTCAAAATGCTCTCAGCAGACCCTTTTTCTGTTCTGTGCAAGTGGTCCATTAGCGCCAATAAGCAGGCTTTTTTTCAATACAGATTTTTAAATAAAAATCATATGACAGAAAGGCTCCTGTCGTTTTACCTCACTAACTCTAAGTAGAGGCGGAAATATTTTGACCCAGCTGAAATGAGGTTTTGCGAATAATTACAAAAACTCGCTAATTAGCTTTTTTATTACTGACTTGACGTCAGCTGTTTATATTAAAAGGTTGTAGTGCCTGACAATTTATAATAATAATAATATCTGGGGTTTAACGTCCCAAAACCACGATATTATTATGACAGACGCCGTAGTGGAGGGCTACGGAAATTTCGACCGCCTGGGGTTCTTTAACGTGCACCTAAATCTAAGTACACGGGCCTCAAACATTTTCGCCTCCATCGAAAATGCAGCCGCCGCGGCCGGGATTTGATCCCGCGACCTTCGGGTCAGCAGTCGAGCGCCATAACCACTAGACCACCGTGGCGGGGCTCTGACAATTTATGGCATACCCATTATAGGGGCGAAGCTCCTTAAAGCGGCACCCGTTCGTCCCTCGTAGTCGTAGTAGTCGTAGTGCGTAACCAGTCATAACGCTAGTACCATATCTTGACCTCCAAGGTGGTGCCGGTGGGAGATTTTTCCTGTGCGTTGTTGAACAATAAAAAATTCGCAGCGTGCGCGTTAACTAAAAGCCGACTTCTTCTGTCTCTCATTCCCATTAGCAGCCATTGTTTACCTCCAAGGTAGTGCCTGGTGAGATTTCTCCTGTGCGTGATTAAACAGTAAACATTTTGTTCAAAACGCCGTTGTTTGATGAAATAAACCAACGAAAGACGCCAGATGTTTCTAAAGCAAAACGAAAAGACACCAGCTGCTTAACGAAAGACGCCAGATGTTTTCTAAAGCAATGGTTTTCTAAACAATGAAAATTCACAGCGTACATGTAAAACTAAAGTGAGCTGCTAGTCATCATAACTTATCGAACCTTTAGTATAAACGCGCCCGATCTCACGTCGGTGATGATGTACTGTGCAGAATTCACGGAAGATTCACGGTTTACCGATGAACCTCCACAGCTTCGCCCACTCATCATCATTCACTCCGTGGATATGCTGTGATTTTGTTTTAGAAATTACAAATGTTGCACGTAATTTCCTATGATTCGTGGCAGGCATTTTCCAATCTCGCCAAAGCTGATCATAAGTAACGACACCCTCAGGGACGCCAGATCGTTGGACGTTTGGTGAGTAGCGTCACCACGAACACTAGCTCACGGGGTGGTCATCCGCCCTCCCAGATGTAGTCTTTGCTGGCTGTCCAGTGTCTAGGCAAAAGTTATTACTGGGTATTCAGACAATGGCGTGTGTTTAAGGCCCCCTCGTGGAGGCGACACACCCATCTGGCATGTGCTTCGCGCGTACAGGGTCCTCTATTGAACCGAGCGGGCTTAGTTGGGAATCGCGTCTTCGTACTCTTCGCTTTGCCCAGTTTTTAACACCGAAGATGTTTAAGCTATCGGTAGCTTGTGCTCCATCGCGCGAAAGTCCATAGGTGGGTATGTGCCACCAGAATCGCGCCAACCCCACTACAAAGTACGGAGGCGCGAGCGTTAAACGAAAACTGTGCTCACGGAAGTAGAGCACGTAGAACACGTGAAAGAGAGAGAGAGAAGTAAAGAAACAGAAAGGAAGAGGAAGAGAGAAAGAAGGCGATATAATGAAAGAGAAAAAGAGAGATAAATAAAGGGAATAAAGACATAAAAAGATATGAAGACAGAGAAAGATATAGAAAGATACAGACACGAAAAAGAGATTGAAGAACAGCCAGCAAGACAGAAAAGGAAAGAGAGAAATAAAGAGAAACAAAAAGAAAAGATGGAGAAAGAAGCAGGGAGTGTAAGAGAAGGTAGACCGAGAACTAAAAATGAAAAGACAAAGAAATACATAGAGAGAGAAACAAGGAAACAGATACAAGAAAGAAATACAAGAAACAGACTGGAAGGGAAAGAAAGAGAACAAAAAAATTACACCATCTCCCGCTAAAGGGAACCATGTGTGCATGCGAAGCAGCGGGGAGATAGCTTGAGCGGGAGATGGTGTAATATTTTTTCTTGCGTTCTGGAGCGTGTGCCTTCCTCTGGCGTAGAATAAGCACTGTCTTCCAGTCATCATCAAGCTTCCCCTGCGTGGAACTGCCGGCATCCGAGGTATTCGACTCCCGCAAAGTCGCAAGATCATGTGTGTCTGCCTCTCTGCAGTCCATGCCGTTGTTGTCGTCGTGGGATTCTTCAGCGAGAGAAGGAGCGCACGAGCGCCCCCCGTCTAGAGCCACCGAAGCAGAGTCGGCCGCCGGCCGCTCGCGCCATGTCAAGCCGCCGGAGGCGTCGCTGCTGCCAACTCGTCGAAGGAAGAAAGAGAGCACGAGCGCCCCGCGTCTAGAGCCACAGAAGCAGAGGCAGGCGCGTGAGGGGGGGAGCGTAGGAGAGGAGAGAGAGAGAGGGGGAGGGGACGCGCATGCGCTGGCGCATCACGTGGGGGGGAGAGGCTGCGCCACGGCTGCAGCGCGGGGCAGGAGAGGAGAGAAGGCGACCGAACACCTGCGTAAAAGAGGATAGTGGGAGAGCGTGTTTGCGCATTGCGCAGTAAGCGTGGTCACGCCACACACCTGATTGAACTCCGCCATAAGATGCTTCGCGTTCAAAAAAATAAAGAGAAATGAGGATGATGATGATGAAAACTAGGTCCAAGGAATTTCACCTTGGACGTGGGGGAACCCCTCAGGGATCGGTCATTTCGCCATTAATTTTTAACATCGCGATGACGAAACTCTCACTCGAACTCGCTCGTATCGACCGCATCGGACATGCGCTGTATGCGGACGATATTACTATATGGTGCACTGGGGGTAGAGACGGAGACGTCGAGGAGTCCCTCCAGCAGGCCCTCAGATGCACGGAAGAGTTTTTGGATAGCACGGGGCTGCACTTGTCGACCGCCAAGTCGGAGCTCCTCCTGTACACACAGCAGAAGAAACGCAAGTTCACCACCATTCCATTTCCGCCGGAAGAGATTAGGATCAAAATTCACACACGGTCAGGGCAGGCCATCCCACGAGTCAATAAAATTCGGATATTAGGCATGTTCCTGGAGGAGCACGGAACTAACTCTCATACTCTGACCCGTATTGCGGCGAAGGCGGAGAACATGGTTAAGCTTATACTTCGGGTATCTAACAGGCGTGGAGGGCTTTGTGAGGCCAACCTCATGAGGCTTTTCCATGCCTTTCTTATGAGTCACATTAATTACATTGCCGCAGCGCATAGGTGGGAAAGGAAAGAACAAGGGAAACTGGATGCGATTATTCGAAAGTGCATTAAGAAGGTTTTGGGTCTTCCAAACAACACTAATGAGGAAAGGCTCAAGGCTCTTGGTATGCACAATACATTTAATGAGATTGCAGAAGCGCAACAAACAGCACAAGCTGCACGACTGTCCTCTTCCAAAGCTGGGAGGCGCATCCTGGAGTTTCTGGGCTGCGAACCAACTATGGTAGCAGACAAAAAGATACAACTTCCACCCAAATTGAGAGAACAGATTACGGTCTCACCAATTCCTAGAAACGTTCACCCACTCTATAATGTCGGCCTCCGGGCCGCTAGGGCTAGGTCGCTCCTCAGTTCCGCCTCTGCCACCCCTGAACTTGTGGCGTTCGTTGACGCAGCACAGTATCCCGGCACAGCCAATTTCGTGGCTGTGGTCACTGACCTTCACGGTAAACTCCTCACAGCAGCATCTCTTCGAGATACCACGCCGGCCAGGGCAGAGCAGGCTGCTATAGCACTGGCCGTGGCGATTCACTGATTCTCGGGCTGCTGCACGAGCGTTCATGACCGGGTCAATCTGTGAGCAGGCGGCCCATATTCTTACCAAAAGACCAAATTGCACACAAATCGACGGCAACATCACCTGGTTTCCTGCCCACATGGGCAAGGATGTCCACCCTGTTATCCCCAATGCCAATGAGCTTGCCCATACCCGCGCACGCGAACTGTCCCACCGTGACGGGCAATCGGCATCTAATTTTGGGGATGGCATCCGGCAGCTTGATTCTCTCCTCACCTTTAATGAGATCTGCAAACATTATCAATTGGCCAGGCGCAGCTTTCCACTCCCGCACCCGCAACTCTCGAGGACCCAGTCAGTCACATTAAGAATGCTGCAAACGGGTACTTACCCGTCACCTTTAGTGTACAGCAAATTTATTGACAGCATAAAGCCGCACTGCCCTCATTGCGATGAGAGACGATGCAGGTTAGCCCACATGCCCTGGCAATGCACGGCGCTGCGCGATTGCGAGAATCTCAGCACAGAGGACGCCTGAAGGACGGCAATCACCAGCTCGGACCGGGAGGTCCAAATCCGGGCTGTCCAGAGGGCCCGCAATTTGGCGGAGGGGCTCGCTCTTCCTGTCCCCACGTGGGCGCGGCCCGCATCCGACCCTCCCTCTTCAGGGGAGTCGGCTCCTCAGGACAATTTATAAATAAAGTTCATTGACTGACTGACTGATTGGTTAGAGGCCACGCGGCTCTGCTATTTCTTCTATAGCTTCCCAAGCAACGCTTAGCGGCGCTGCGGCTCTTGACAGGCAGCGCCATCTCTGGCAGAAAAACAGAAACTGGGGTGTTCGCAGCGCGCGTTTTCCCTTCTCTCCACCGCGTTTCTGCTCGCTTCTGTGCACGTGCAGAGCTCTCGCGGTGCACTTTCGGCGCCTCGCAATGTACCGCTTGCGGTGCGGCTTCAAAAGAATTTTCAAGGTTGACTGGCACTTCCGAAAAGCGAACTTGATAAAATGAGAAAGGCTCGTCAATCACGTTAACGGTGAAGAGCAGACGATCGACGACAACCACGCCCGACTCAAAGCGAAATGCATTTCCCAAGTCGCGATTACACCGTGTAGGACGTATACCTCGAGGTAAGTCTCATTCTGTCATGTTAAGGATGAATAATGGTCCACATGCACTCCGAAATGAAGCCGTACACGCTATCGATGTTCTGCGGCGTGGACTACGAATCATATGCAGTGATTCCACTCCTGCGCCAACTGCGCCAAAGTGCGCCAAATTGTATTTACTGCGCCATCCTGATAATATCGACGAAATTTGCGCCAAACTGCGCCAAAGTCTCGGGATTGGGGGCGTCTATCACCGGCAATCGCACCGCCGGCGCGTCAGAACATGTGCAGCTCGATCTTGGGGCTGCCAATAAAGTCGCAATCATGGACCAAGAATTATTCCGCTCAATAAATAGCGCTCGCGCGTGCGTTCCGAGTAAGCCACGATGCCATGCACGGTGCCGACGCAGCTTCTGTTCTGCAAGTCGGCTCGACAGCAAAACGCGCTCTCCGCAGAGGCTCGTGAAGTCTAGGCCTATCGGTAGCGGGAAAGTGCGACGGCGATTCATCGGCGGACGTCGTCTGTTCCAGAAACGCTGCTGATAGCTCGTTTCAAGCGTCGCACGGCACGTAAGGAAAGCAATGTTCAGGAATAACTACATGAGTGCCGCTAAAATGTCTGTCACTTCTGTTTCCGGACATCGCGGAATGAAATCTGGCATCGCTCGCAGTAGATATACGGGACAATATCGAATTTTCCTTGCTTCGCGTTTATGGAAGAGCACGCGAACGGTGGAAACGCGTTGACACGTTTCCTCAGATATACTTTATCCATGGATCTTCATCCAGAACAGCTTTTTCGTAATTCCTTCCGCCAGCACGTCTGAGTTTGTAATCACTCTGCGGTAAATACCCCCTAAAAGGCCCTGCCCTTTCGAGCTCACGTGCTAGGGTTCCAATTCGAATTTTTTGCTTGCTTTTTTAAAAATGTCATCTCATTAGTAAAATCATATCTCCTGGTCGGAGCAGCCGCAAATGCGCAGCTGTCATTAGCGGGCCCGTCGCTGACGGCCCACAGTGAAGCGGCTACGCCATGTTACACGTCCGCCCCTCGCTTTCGGGGGTCAATAGCTAACGGT
Organism: Rhipicephalus sanguineus; assembly: GCF_013339695.2. NCBI lineage: Eukaryota > Metazoa > Arthropoda > Arachnida > Ixodida > Ixodidae > Rhipicephalus > Rhipicephalus sanguineus. Next base: position 56,798,459 of record NC_051178.1, read on the forward strand.
TAAAAAAACTAAGTTTCGCTTAAGAGCGAAGAAATGAATGCGATACCAAAAATTGTATTTTGAAACGAAGTAAGACTAGCAGCTAACTCTTTTGGATCCGATCTCGCGTAACTCAACAAAACGCTGGTTTAAGGGAATATGGCCCCTCCAGGAACCGAAGCGTTTTCTTGCTCCGAGTTTTCTAAACGCGAAGTAAGCGTTGAGGACACAGCAAGTTTACGAGCCGTCTCCTGATGCCTCGAGATAGCGCGCGCGCAAGCGACTGCGCCCTTCGAACGATGCGGTCCCCCCCCCCCCCTTCCGCTCCCCTGGCGTCCCGTCATGCTCCTTACGAAAGACGGGCGGGGCGTTTCCTCTCTGTTTGATGAGCAATCGACGGCAGACCCGCACGCGGGAAGATATCTCATGCGCTGTTCGTGCGGCGGAGACAGACGGCCGGCTAGTTTAATCTCCGCTTCAGCCGCGTTCGTCGCCAGCGCTCGCGAGCTTTTACCCGCGGCTAGAATGCGCGTGGTGATGTTATTAATTTGGACTTTATACGGAAAATTACGGCAACGGCGACGGCAAAAATCCGCCGAGAGTGTCCATATAATTGCTATCGCAAGGGTCAATGTACGGGGCAGATTTCGCCCCCCCCCCTTAGGTGATTAGGGGGGGGGCGCCCCCCCCCCCCCTGTGCGCACGCCTATGCTCCTGAGATGATTTTTTCCGTGAGATTTGCAATGAATCGAAATATTTCTAGCCTTCATAAGAGCCCCATAATAATAATCAAGTGCTTGAATGTTAATGCAATATGCTTCTGTATTGCACTCCAGGATATAAAATTCGCTGCTCCAAAGTGCTCCCAGATGCAAAATTATCTGCTCCAAAGTGCTCCAAGATAAAAATTTTGCTCCTCCAAAGTGCTCCAAAACGGAAATTTTGCTGCTCCAAAAATTGCTCCAAATCGGAAGTCCTCGGTAGCATCACTGCATATGATTGTTGTCTTGATATGGCATGCTTACAGTAGCAGCCGTGTACTTTCGTGAACAAACGTTTGCGGCGTGCGAAAAAAAGATTATACGGCCATGGCACTGCTTCCTGAGAAGGTTAGAGTCAAGTCGCCCGTGCCGCTGGAGAATCACCCGCCGATTAAGACGCGAGGCAGCTAGCTGAGCTTTAACCACTGTGAAGCAAGATGAACTGCTCGCCTCGTTTTTTTTTTTTTTCGGCTCTCGCGTCATGCTTGCCGTCTCTTTTTATGATATCGACTTGACAGGCGTATAAAACCTGCTGCGTGAACGCGGCTAGAAAATCGCACAAAGTCAGAAGGTGGTTACTTCAAGGTTGCAATTGCAAAGCATGTATTAAGTGCCAGTTATATTTAGCGGCTTAAATATATATCACCCCAATAAAGTGACAAAAACAAAGCAAACCTGCAGAACGATGTCAAAGCTTGCTGAAAATGCACAGACGTCCGTTCCGGCGTGATAAAGCAGCCTTCCCGACGCGTGAAATGTAGGCGCCGAACTTCTGACAATGTGCGGAGTTCAATTGAATTCAACCAACCGCGCAACGCTAACGGTATGACGCGAATGTGAACGTTCAACAACGACGGGTAGGTCTCACGAGCACAGGGAATCAAAACACAAAGTTCCTTTACCTACAACCGTAACTGGACTTTAACAATGCGAGAAGACAGCGAGTAATCATTAATGTAGTCGCTGCGTGCATGCGCCCCGTTACTTACCGATTCAGGTAGTCGGAACGAACGAAAGCGATGAACTCAGACAGCCAAAATAGAAGGCGAGACAGCGCTGTCAGCTATCCACGCTTGCCGCCTTTATTTATCGTGCGACACGCCCGGGAACCGATACAGTTTAACACGTCAATCGTGTGCCTTGTCTGCACTGTTGTGGCTGGCCACTAAACCGCAATACTTCGGACCACGCTTGCGCTTCCGGGGGATCGCTTCTGCCATCGTGGAAATGCGCAGCTTCGCACAGCAAGCCTCTCGTTCAACGTACCCAGCTGACGGCCTCCCAGTTACCCGCACCGAGAGAAGGCGGCGTGCGCACGTGCGCTACCAACCTTGGCGCTACCGCTACCGTGAAAGGGGCTGAGTCGGCCGCGCTACTGTAGCCGCGCGAAGGTTCAGAGCTTTCCGACAGAGCCGCAGCGCGGCTGGCGCGGCGCTGTCGTCGCGCCGCAAACTTGAGCTTGGGTTCCCTATTCACCACTAGTGCGACGCTCGCATAATTTTTGATACCTCGCCTTTATTCTTTGCTGTTTTCTTCTATTTGCTTCCATTTTTCCTGGCGGCATGGGCTAACCTTGTATCTGTATCGAACATTGGTTTTACACATGTTAGGCTGACCTAGCCACGTGTAATTGGAATGACGTAGCTTACTTCACCTATACACCTGCCGTGTTTTGTCGTTGGGCTTGGTGGTGGGTGTATGAAATTATTAGCGAAAGGAAAACGCATGTGGTCATCGAATACTTTCTGAACTGAACCCTCCTAAACAGGACGGCTCTCATATGCGACCTTTCAATTCTTCCTGGTAGTCAAGTTCCTCGCTGCCACAGGAAGTGCCTTATTGTCCCCGATGTGGCAGTTGCCTTGATGCCTAATTACCGCAGTGCGAGAGAAGTCGCAATAGAGAAACTGGGAAAACTTTTGGCAAATGGCGACAAACACACATCTGCTGGTGTACACCGACCAACGAACACCTCTACAGTGTGGTGTCAGGTGGCGACATCAAATATTTGACTAACTGCAGAGTGGGTCAAAGCAAAAGGCGCTATGCACTTGCGGCAACAAAGAATTGTCAATAGAATACACAATACTCACGTTTGGGCTCTAGCACACTAACGCACACAGTAAACACAGGTAACCTCAAGTTATGTTTGAGACGTTGCATTCTAAACCAACGACGCTTTTTTCAAAGCTCAGAGCCTGATCATTCTTATCAAAAACTCCCAGGGCAGCTTTTGCAACGTGTGGCGCCATACAATTCTCCGGTGACGACTGCTTTGCTGAGTACCGCTGTGCGAACTGCGATGCGCTAGTCTTCCGTATTCCAGATATCTCACAGCCTGAAGGAAAGAAGAGGAAATTGGCAGCTTCAAATTCGAAGAGAACGAATGTGGCGTTTTTTTTCGAAAAGAGCCGAGTCCACTTTAACCAAAACTGAGAAAAACGTGCTTTTTTGCTACTGACAATATGGTCGGGCCTGCTCCAGCAATTTGTGCCAGTGTGTTCATGTCACCAAAATACCTCAAATATATATATTGCGGCTGAAACCTATGTACCCCACTGTCGTCGTTATTCCGAAACTAATTTGGATTTGGCTCTTATAGATTTAAAAATTTCATTTGGACTTGAATTACCTCGTAAAAGAGGTCTTAATCGCAATGAATGAATGATATGCCAATATTTTGCGGCAAAATTAACAACATCATTGTGCTTCCGTCGGTGCCGTCCTTTGCTTCACTGACGTAGTGGCCATGACAAGACTTCAAGACTTGAGACTTGGCCCATCCAGGCAACAGGCACACCATTCTGGTTTGCCGACAGCGTTTTGTTGTTTTTGGCATCTATTGGAGGCCTTCAAAACGTGCTGCAGCTCTTCTTCTTCTTAGCTCGTTTTATGCCGTGCCGTTTCGGAAGAGATCGGTGCCCAGTATCTCGATTTCAGTTGTCTTCTGTTTCAAGTCTACCAACTTAGAGCGAAAGAAAGCCATGATCATCATCATCAGCAGCAGCAGCAGCCTGTCTACACCCACTGCAGGGCACAAGCCTCTCCCATGTTCCGCCAATCAACCCGGTCCTGTGCTTTCTGCTGCCACGTTATACCTACAAACTTCTTAATCTCATCTACCCACCTAATTTTCTGTCTCCCCCTCACGCGTTTGCCATCTCTTGGAATCCAGTCAGTTACCCTTAATGACCACCGGTTATCCTGCCGACGTGCTACGTGCCCGGCCCATATCCATTTCTTCTTCTTGATTTCAACTATGATGTCCTTAACCCCCGTTTGTTCCGTGATCCACTCTGCTCTCTTCCTGTCTCTTAAGGTTACACCTATCATTTTCCTCTCCATCGCTGGCTGCGTCGTCCTCAATTTAAGTTGAACCCTCTTTGTAAGTCTCCAGGTTTCTGATCCGTAGGTAAGTACCTGTAAGATGCAGCTGTTATATACCTTCCTCTTGAGGGATAGTGGTAGATTACCATTCATGATTTGATAATGCTTGCCGAATGATCTCCATGATACTGCATGGTACTCCATGATATCATGAAAGCCATGATACTGCAGCGCAAAACTCGTAAAGAAACAAAGGCAGAACGAAGTAGCAAAGCCGTCGTCTTACTCTTTATATTCGAGTTTTGCGCTGCAACATCACGTCCTTCAGTAGATACCAAGTCGCCCAAGAAAAGCTAATCGTGGAACGAAAGCAATATAGCAACACATCTAGGACACAAATAAAACAGATTGATTGCGGCATGTTGGTTGTTCTACTCACAATTGTCGGCACTGCGCTGGTTTAATTGATCTGGCTCAGTTTGTTCGAAACAGATGCGGGATTTGACTATTTTTTATTCGAAACCGCCTTTTTGAGTTCACGATACGTATATTAAAGAATTGTCCCATTTTGATTTGAATTGTTTTAAAAGTGTAAGATACTTAGGCGCGCTTAACGTTGCCATGAAATTTAGCCTAGTATCGGTTGCTGGATTTGGCACTTAAAAAAAGCGCTACAAATTAGAAAGGTATGACAGTGTTGCTCACTCTGGTCATCAGACAGAGTATCTTTTGACGAAATGTCGAAACGCGGGTCAGCGCCAAAAAGAAGCCTTTTGTGTCTTCGCGAACCATGCGCTGCTTACTCAGGCAGCCACCATCCATTGTTGCCAGGTCAAAAAGACAAAAAAATGGCCATAAATTTGGAAAAACTAGCCAGAAAGCAGGCAACATTAGTCAAGGGCGGCAAAAGTACTCAAAATAGCCACGCGTGTGTATAAACGACTGCGACATTTCTATGTAAATGACGAAATGCAGAAGCCTTTTGGCGGAAATGTATATAAGTACTGCCTGAACCTTCCACAATCCGAAGTTCTTAGATAAGCATTTTTTTTTCACTTTAGCGACCATTTTGTGCAGGACGACGAAGGTTCTTACGCTGTTGCAAAAATGACACTCTAAACGCATTTTGCGTAAACTTTCTTAAAAGGGCTAGGACTAACTGACATGTGGATACAATAAAAAATAGCTAGGGCATGAGTGTGCTCAAAATCACAGTTGCGAGGCTTAAAGCATATAGTGCAGTCATTTTAGCAATCGTTTATCGCGTGAGGCTGAAGTGCTAGCAGTTTATATTGCTGTGTTGCAAACCATACCTAATATTAGGAATTACACAAGCGCTTCGTCGCATATCCGATTTCTAATGTCAATTAGTGCCGAGCAGCCTTATTCCGGAGCGCTTTGGATCGTTCTGTGCATATGCCATTACGGTTTAAAATCGCGTTCACCAATATAGGTGGTCTTCAAATTGAGGCTCTGTGTAACAGGCTTCCCCGAATACCTGCCAGGTATCCAAAACTCTTTTGTTTTATGCACTGCAAGCGCCAAATTAATTTTAGGAGCTGGACACCCACCTTGGCTTCCTTGTTTGACACCGCATACTCGAACGGCATCAGCTGCAATATCACCAGATATTAACAATTTCATTGAAATCGAGGAAACAAGAAAGTAGCCAAGTACCCAAGGCGTCTTTTCTGCCGCCGCCACCATAAAAAGCAGCGAAATTGGTGCAAAGTGTCCAAACATGGCAACCCTGCCGCCATCCACCATCGCCGTACAAGTTGTCAAGCCTGCCTTGCCTGATATTTAAAAATTGTAGCTCTTACCTTTCGGAGTTTCATAGGTGAATATCAATCCCCAGCCACATTTGGGGAACGCATGAACATTAGTAATCGTCTGCGAAACAGAATTAATCTCAAAACGAGAAAATCACCCACGGACATTATTACCCTACTGAAACATTCATTATTTTGTTCCAATAATCCCAGAAATTTTCTTACGGAATCTAAATATATTCAATGTATCTGTCATATATATCCGTAACAATCTCATGGAGGCATGGCATTATTGGAGGGTCATACGGAGCGCTTCAGAAGGCCACTCAGATAGCATACTCACTTGGAATATTATCGGCACTGTCAGCCTTCCCTACACGAAAACATTACTTAGCTCTTTCCCTCCCGTTGATGAGTGTAGTGAGTATAGTCGTCATGAGATATTGCACCAAATTGATCGATACTCTTCATCAAGAAAATTGGTTACACATGTAACCAATGATGACTAACCTCGTCATAGTTGTGTTTCTTGATGACCGCACTTGCCCATGTTGTTCCATTCGTGTCTCAGCCTTCATTTTGCTGCCATGTGGTGAAGCCATCTCCGAGCTAACTTTTTTGCGCAATGCGTGAAATTAGGAAACTCCATTGAATGAAAATAATGTTATTGTTTTATTCAGAAAGCTACAGAACTTGAGCGAGAAACATTCCGGCAAATTTTGTGCAATTGTCTTCTCTTTTCAGGGTAGGAAAAGAGTTAGAACCGCAAAAACTTTAGATGCGGTTCAGATTCCCGCGCTTTTCTGACATCAATTGCCTTTTAGTTTACCACATCTGGAACCCACGTAAAACTAGAGAAACGCTACAGAAACTAGAGAAACGCTTCTACAGCCAGACAACTGAGATTTGAAAACTTCAGATCATTGCTGTCCTCGATAAAGTAAGTTTTAATATAATAATATCTGGGGCTTAACGTCCCAAAACCACGATATGATTATGAGAGACGCCGTAGTGGAGGGCTTCGGAAATTTCGACCACCTGGGGTTCTTTAACGTGCATATAAATCTAAGTACACGGGCCTCAAACATTTTCGCCTCCATCGAAAATGCAGCCGCCGCGGCCGGGATTCGATCCCGCGAGCTTCGATAAAGTAAGTTTAATCATTTTATTAATTTATCGTGCGGTATGCTATATCACAGATGTCGGATATTCACGCTCAATACATTACAACCATAAGGTTTCACTGTAATATCACAGTCATTGCGTGCGTACCCTAACGGGGTCATTGAAATTTTGCATCATAACTAGATCTACAATAAATAGACACAATAAATACCTTTGAAATCTGCCGACACACCTCACGGCCTCGTATCCCTTTGAAATACTTCAAAATTTCTTCAAATTCGCGAGTGGCAATATGTCGTATTTGGCATACATCGGTTCCTTATCTTTTCACGCGATTTTGTGGTTGGTTGAGTTTTGTTCTGTTCTTCTATTTCGAGACGCTCACTTGAGGGCAGGGCTGCGATACAAATATACACATTAGTTTAGAGGGTGATCGTTCTAGCACCTGAATAAGGTTTCTAGGACCTTACTTTTGCCAACTCTGAAATGAAATAGCAGCACGTATTACGTTTGTAGAGGCAACGCGGGTTGCACCATCTTCATGTTTGCAATGCAGTATTAGGTCTTTTCATAAATCGTGGAGAAGGTTGTCAACATTTACGAACTGTCTGTAATGCTCAGTGTATATTTCTTTCGTCTGCAGGTTCGCTGGCGAGATCAATATGTCCCATGCAGAAACAACCAGCAAGCATTTGGACATGACATCTTCGCAGTGTGACCTATGCCAGAAAGTTTTCAAGTGCACGTCGGGGCTGCGAGCACACTTGTTAGTTCACGCAGGCCTAAAAGGATATACTTGTAAGGTGTGTGGCAGGAAATTCGCCCAGAAATGTAACCTCGTGAGGCACAATCGCACGCACACAGGCGAAAGGCCTTACGAATGCTCGTTATGCCCCGCTACGTTCGCGTGCAGTTCGGGTCGGAAAAGACATATGTTGTCCCACACGGGCGAACGCCCACATGATTGCATTCAGTGCGGAAAGACATTCGCGTTGAAATCGGACCTTATACGCCACACTCAGACTCATTCTGGGAAGAAAAGCTTTGGCTGCGATGTGTGTGGCGCAAAATTTTCCCGCGGAGGTAACCTCCGGTGCCATACCCGCACGCACACCGGTGAGAAGCCCTACGGTTGCCACCTGTGTCCTGCTACATTCGCACGCATGAGACAGTTGAAAGTTCACTGTCTGAGCCACTTTCAGGGGCGACCTGATAGGGCCGGCATAGACGAGGAGAGTTCTACCTCAATGCGCTACCTTTCGAAAAATGAATTTATTCACTCAGGCATAGAGGAGCTCGACTGTAAGTTCTGTAGCCGCAAATTCAATTATAAAGAAACACTGAAAAGGCACATGCGCATGCATACAGGAGAGAAGCCCTTTGTCTGCCACCTATGCCCTGCTGCATTCGCGCAGAAGTCTACGCTCGAAAGGCACGTGTCAACACACACTGGTGAGCGACCTCACAAGTGCGACATATGCCAGAAGACTTTCACTACAAAAGCGAACCTTTCGGACCATAAGCGTATTCACTCAGAGATAAAGAATTTTTGTTGTAAGTTCTGTAGCCGCAAATTTACTTTTAAATCATACCTAACAAGCCACATGCGCAGGCATACAGGTGAGAAACCGTATCAGTGCCACCTGTGTCCTGCTGCATTCGCGCACAGGACAACGCTCAAAAGGCACGTAGAATCGCACACTGGTGAGCGACCTCATAGGTGCAACATATGCGGCAAGGCTTTCACCAGAAGGTCGAACCTTTCGATCCATAGGCATATTCACTCAAACAGTAGCTAAGCTTGATTATAATTTCTGTGGCCGAACATTTTACCAGAAAGATAGACACAAAGCCCAAACTGCTTGAGAAGCTGTACTACGCGATGTTGAGCGGTGCGGATGCCTCCAGAATTGCCTTCAGATTTGGGTTGTTTCGTGCCAAGCTGAGTCACACAGGGGTCAGGCGGTTTGGCTATTCTATGTTTGGGAAGAAATTTTTGCCACAAGCAAATACTCTAGGACCACACATACGGAGCGTTCATCACCATACAAGCATCAAGACCGCATATGTTGTCATCCCTTGGCTTGTGACCCTGGGCATGTGATTGTCGTGCCGGAAATTTAGCTACCAAAAGAGCCGGTGGCGCTAACCGCGGCAGCAGAGTGTAGTAAAGGCTTTATCCTAGGACTTCCGTCATGGCTTATCTCATAGACTGAACCATCTGGATAATTACAACTGTATGAACACGGCCAAAAGGTCACTGTATAGCATCCAGGCAGTGTTGAATTCTAATGAATCGCAGACGGAAATCGTAATGTTAATGAAACCGTATGCAGAAAAATGTGACAGCAAGGTATTTTCAGCCTCACTGCACTCACATTGCCTGCGGAAGGCAGAAACGATGACTTTGTTCTTTCATTTCAGTTGCAGCTATTCTATGACTTATTGGAGTGCGTACGCAGCCTATGTGAAATAGGCAAGTTCTTTGTGATGTTATGTATTCATTTGAGCTCCTATGCACTTAGTTTTGTTCTGTTCCTTGACGGTGAATTACCAATTTAGTTTCCTGTACATATAATACTCTTACCATTCTCTTGAGTGTTCGATATGTAACCTGTTGTTTGTCGTATGCAATAAAATTAGAACTTTCATCTTGGTTGCTTTCCTCATTATGTGATGCCACGTTCAGTAGGTCAACTAAAACGTGGATGGTGCGCCGAAATAAATAATGTTGCTGGTGTTACTCGTAATCTGCTCTTTAAAGAGAGTTGGTTTTCTTGCAATGGACATAAAACTTGCCTCATTTTGAGAATGAACTGGAGATGCGAATTGGCGAAGTAGGTGGGCCGACATAGGTAACCAGCAAGATGACGAGTAGGGCTAGTTGATTTACGTTTCGCTTTGGAAAATTCGGTTGAAGCGCATTGAAAAAATGTCCACAGTAGAAGTGTACAGGACAGCGCTTACACTCACAACTGATTATTTAGCATTCCTGGCACATGCGTAACAGAGCAGGACGCAAGAAAAAGGCAAAAGTCGTGTGTTCATCTTATTAGTGATAGCTTCAAGAGTCAGTTGCATAAATTCCAGAAGTGAGGTTACCCTAGGCAGTTAATGTTTTCAGTGTGCACCATTCAAGCCAGATAAATAAAGGGCGCAAAAGAGCGAGCCAGTTTGGAAGCAAGTAAGTGAAAGAACCGCGGGAAAACGGCTGTCATTCCATATGTGCACACGTTAGCACACAACTTGGAGCGTGTTGGCAGTAGGTGCAACGTAGACGAGAAGTCTACGGTAAGAAACAAACTGGCAAATATGTGTCTGCACGTGAATGCGCAGATAGATTCCAGAGTTTGCTCTGTAAAACGGCAAACCAAGTTTTGTGAAATGCGTAAAGGGGGTGGTTTATTATGTGATTCATTTTTCTTCTTGTAAACTGTACGTCGGTCAGTCTAGAATACGTGTGAATGACCGGCTTAGTGAACACCACGCATCTATGAGGACGCCTATCAACGCTCGTCTTGCTGATCACTGTTAAAGGGACACTAGAGAGCAAAACTATTTTTCTCGTATTAGTAAAGTAATCTTTCACGATACCAAAAACACCACACTTGCTGCGAGAAAACGCCTAGTAAGCGAGAAAACGCGCAAAATAAAATGTGGGTGGCGACGCCACCTTGAATTTTCCGCACTATTCGTCGTGACGTCACATGTTTCGACGGCGCCTACTAGGGACTACATAGTTCCTAATCGGTAAAAATGAAGTACATTGTCCTTTGAGGGAGCCATAGACTTAACATACAAAGATTGGGGTTTTTGTTGAGCCAATGGCGCCAAAATACGATAAATACACTTTGAAATTCGTGACGTCACGCGCGGAGATTGCGGCACGAAATCTAAAAAATGAAACTTTCAACTTGATTGTCTCCTTTGCTATCAAACCTGTGATGGCGAAATTAACGACATTAGAGTTCTCAGAGCACAATTTATCGATCTAAACCGATTCATCGTTTCTCTTTAGCGTCCCTTTAAAACTGCGGCTGTAACCCCGTACTTAATGAAACCGAAATCGTTTTAGGCATAATGATGAGCTGACTCCCGAGATAGTGGAATCGTAGCATCCACAAGGGCGGGCATGACTGTGTTAGTCAAGCCACGATTATGCGGCACGAAAAGGAGTACGCGTGTCTAGACACGTAGTGCTTGTGGTTCTAATTAATGACATAATAGCATTCTCGTGGTAATCCCGACAGGAATGCTTTTTTATTGTGCCCTCCTCTGTACGACTGTGCGAGGAAGCCTGTATCTGATTTATATGATTTTTTTCTGACTAATAAAGAATTAGTCGTATGTGTAAGCGCTGTTCTGTCCACTTCTGTTGCCCACGTTTTTAAAGTGCGTTTCATCCTAATTTTCCAAACATGTACGTAAGCCGCGTTCCAAGTTTCCATGCTGGAAAAGCCTATCTCCTAACGCGCACATGCAAGGTCAGTGATTCCGGCCATCGCTAATGCATTATTCTGCGTACCTCTGATGGCGCATTACGCTACCGGGATCTCTGTGTTCGCTTAATGAAGTTAGCCCTTAATAGCTCTTACGTACTCTTAGCCTACTCTCCCCACCCTTATTTGAGATGAGAAAGTGGATAAGCTTATGTGAAATAATGGCCCCGCCACGGTGGTCTAGTGGTTATGGCGCTCGACTGCTGACCCGAAGGTCGCGGGATCGAATCCCGGCCGCGGCGGCTGCATTTTCGATGGAGGCGAAAATCTTTCAGGCCCGTGTACTTAGATTTAGGTGCACGTTAAAGAACCCCAGGTGGTCGAAATTTCCGCAGCCCTCCACTACGGCGTCTCTCATAATCATATGGTGGTTTTGGGACGTTAAACCCCAGATATTATTGTTATGTGAAATAATGGTTAACTGAAGTATGAATCATCAAGAAGAGTAAATATGAAAAGAAAATGTAGAAGGTTGGAGAAGGAAAGGGAAAAGAGGGATGGACAAAGGGAGGGATCTCAGACTGACAGCTTGGTGAAACAGATGGAATACTGGTCTACTTGAGAACGTGCTACCCGACATCCAGACGTGTCCTTTTAACGCGATAGCGTTAAAGAGCTCGTTTCGCAGAAACTCCGGCGCCGGGTTGGCTATTTGGATTTTAGTAAATTTTCAACTGCTTTAAAGCCGAAAGTAAGCCGCAGATTAAAATCGAGAACGCCCGAGTCAATCATGCGCCATTGTTCACAGAGGTCGTTCACTGTTGAACGGGAAATGCCTGATGACCACCCTTGAGGCATCCACTTATCATCATTGTTGTCACTATGGCTAAAACCAGTTTGCCATAATATTGTTCCAGTTGGCGTTCATCTGTACCAGTGGGGAGGAAGGCACCTCTCCTCGAGAAGGATCTGGCATTTGTAAAACTTTGCACCGCGGTCTGCGCCGAGCGTTGCTAGCCGTCTTTGCGGGTCAAATCCCAATACAACAAAAGTAGGCACTCGCCTCAATATGTTCTTTGTTAGCATCCGCCATGCATCTCACACACTCATTCTGGTCCCACTGCCTGAATACGAAGATTCAATGTAAGTAGATATTTTTAATCACTAAGCTTCGAATATCGGTTTCTGCTCCAGTAGAGTAATGGCATCAGTGTTATAGTTCCCACCCTTTTGCTGCGGGTCTTCACAGCAAATATAATAGCAATTCAATCACGCCTTTAAATACGTGGATGGTGTGTCCGGCAGCACTACTGCAAAACAACCAAGACAACTGTTTCTTTCCCAAGACAACTGGTTCTTTCCCACTGCACTCTACATTTGACCTAAGACGGGCCCTGAAACGCGCCTCTTCCTTTGTGAAAAAACACGTAGCGGAAAGCAAACGCTGCAGTGAACATCTCAACCAAACCTTGCAGACGTGTGAGGCAGGGAGAGTTCACAAGCGGAGCGCGAAGTTTCAATTTCTTAAGCGCCCCCTTTACATAGGGAGGCCCCTAAACACATTTGTCCAAGGGCTATCACGCAGCAGATTTTTCATCCCTTCACATGTTGCTGCTATTGGTCGATAGCTAGCATAAGCCACAGCCGGACTGGAAAGGCGCGCGAGAGTTTTGTCTTACGGCCTTCACAAAGCGCCTGTTTTCACCTCCCGCCGCACTATCGTGTTGTCGCTGCGACCCTGCCGTTGCTAGCCGTTGCCAGAGTGCCTCGATGCGCGCGCCCCCGCTTAAAGTGTCGCCATTCATTCAAAGGGTCGACGCCGCCTCGCCTCGCGCGTCCTCCATGTTTTAGCCCACGCTGTACTTTGTTTAAACGTGCACGCGGCGCCTGTCGCCTTGTCGCTAGTCCCGTAAGATGACTGGATGTTGCGTGCCACAGCGCACGAACCATTCTGGCAATGAATGGAAGATGTTTTCTTTCTGAAATGATCCTAAAAGAAGACTTTTATGGACAGTGACAATAAAGCGTGACAAGTGGTAGCCGAGGAATACCTCTCGTGTATGCAGCGTGAGTATTGCGAGCTTTGTTGTTATCTATCACCTTTGCTTTGCTACGCCGCGTACTTTTGGGATGATTTTTAAAACGGGGTGTATATTACTAGCAACGCTGTCACGGATTAGACTACAGACAACCCAAGCTCAAGTTTACGGCGCGACGTCAGCGCCGCGCTGCGGCTCTGGAGAGCTCTGGCGAAACTGGGGGCAGGCGCAGTCGACTCAGCCTCTTTGTCAGCAGCGGCAACACGCTCGCGCTCGCGCGTTTCTCAGTTGGTGCGGAGAATTGGGGCCCGTGCCGACAGCGTGGTACGCTGAAACGAGAGGCTTGCTGTGCGAAGCTACATTTCCGCGTTGGCAGAAGCGAACCAGCGGAAGCGGATGCAAGGTCCGAAGTATTGTTGTGTCGTGGGCTGCCACAACAGTGCAGACAACACCAAGGCAGGCGATTCACGTGTGAAACTGAATCGGTTCCCGGGCATGTCGCACGAGAAATAAAAGCGACAAGCGTTGATCATCGCAGTAAGGAGAATCAAGTATATCCTAGCTGACAGCGCTGTCTGGCCTTGTGTTTTGGCTGTCTCAGTTCATCGCTTTCGTTCGTTTTGACTACATGGTTGACAGCTCTTCGCGCTGCGATCGTATTGTCCCTACCGCACGTCGCCAACCCCACCGACGAGGGTCCCCCTAACTCGAACGTGGTGGCACGTCGCTATGGGCAAGACCCTATCATCGAGTTCGGACCTCTTGGTGCGAAACACGCGAGAACGCTTAGTCAGGTACAATGACATCACCAAGCACTACCAGTTAGGCAGGCGGACATTGCCCCCGCCTCACCCGAAACTGAAACGACGCCAGGCAGTGATCTGGCGAGCTGTAGGCACACACCGCCCCAGTCCGGCGCGATTGCGTCACATACTCCCTGCGAAATACCCGAGTGCTATTTGCAAATTATGTCAGCCAACTAGAGTGACACTCTCGCACATGTTGTCGGAGTGTCCTGTTACAGCAGCTAAAATAGCAGTAGCACCAGAGCCTCTTCCGTCGAAGTGACACAAGAGTGGGCAGTCCAGCGGGCCCAAGAGGCGGCGACGTGGCAAGGCCTCGAATTTCCCTCACAGGGGACCTAGCGCGGGTTGCTAAACATCGCCGGACTTTCAATAAAGTTTGTTTCCATCCAGCCATCCGATTCAGACTGATGTGTCTCGCAGCCGCCTCGAGCCACGCGCCGCAGGCCGTACCTCATTTTCCTCACTGGGCCGACGGTTGCGCTCCCTATAACCGTATCTACTTCCATAGCGGGTGAATGAATGCCTACGTAACTCTATAAACGAAGAAATACATTAGAGGCTCATTCGCAAAGCTTCGCGTCGCTTAAGTAGCATCAGGTAGCATCCTATAGTCCAACGGAAGTTTGACACGTCGCTGATAGCTGTAGCAATTGGCTTGCGGTCAAGATAAAAAGTCATAATTTCCCTCACCGGCAGTTCATCGGAACATTCATTACACGCACCACGCATTATTACGTTCCCCAATACGCGTACATGGTAGTTTTTCTTGCAAATCAATCTTGTTCGATGTCTTACGAAAATGTAATAATGTATTTTTAGTAGAACGTCTGGTGGAAAGGTAGAAAAAACCGTCAGGTGGGTAAACAAAATTGGTAGTCATGCGCTGCAGTACACACTAACAGAACATAAACATGATTATTTTGTGTATGACACTAGTGAAGAAGAATGTCCAGCCCTGCAGCCACATCGCCAGCCCTGCGCGAGGCACGAGCTGGCGCTGCCTAGCCCGTGTTTTGCTCCAACGCTTCCCAAGCCTGTCCAGTTCTTGCTGCTACTGTTACGACGCAACCACCGCTTGCAGCCCAGTGTTTGCATTATATTTTAAATGCGAAAGCATCTTATGCTCCGGGCAGTGTCTGTTCTGCGGCGTCCGCACCCATACTGCGCATGCGCCAACTCTCCCCCTCTCCTCGTCTGAGCGCGGGGAGGTGGGAGGAGGCGGCGTGAGCGCTGCCTCCACTTCGTTTTTCCTCCCCCGCTGCTCTCTCTCCGCCACAGCTGTGCGCTCGTATATAATGCGGTGCGCGCTCGCTCCCGTTGCACTGTCCTTCGCAACGGCACTATGGACGCTCGCGAAGCTGAACGTAAACGGCAACGCCGGCAAGCGAATCTCGAAGCTGAGGCAGTGAAAGCGCGCGTTCGCGTTGCTTCCGTCATTGCAACGGTGTGCAACGGTGTGCGTCTCTGTGCAACGGTGTGCGAAACGCCATGAACAACGCCAACGGCAGCGCTAGTTGCAGCGGCAGCGCCACCGCCGCGGAGCAGAGGAAGGCTCGGGAAGCCGAACGTAAACGTCAGCGTCGGCAAGTGGTAATTCAAACGCCTCGACGACCACCGTCTCATAAGTCACATAAGAGAAACGGAAACTCAATGCGCACCCCCCGCGATGCGTTCGCATCCCACCATGGTTGCCCGTAGGGGGAGATGATGTGTAATTTTTTGGTGGAGGTGCTGGGTAGTGTTTGCTGTCGACCACCTGACGCGATACCTCTTCCCTATACCCTTCCTCGCGATTCCTCTTCACGGCAACACAGATATTACATGCAAGCCAGCTGGACGTAACACTAATATTCTTTATTTGTTTCTGCAATAGTAAGCGGCACATTTCGCGGGCGAGGTTGTTCTAACAAAGAGAAGTATAGCACGTAAGAAAAATGTCCGTACACGATGTCAATTTTTTGTATCACCGTTTTCAACCGCTTTTAATCAATTTTGTTTTATGGGGATAATAAAATTATAACCTTTGGAGTGCATTCTACGCGACCGATTATGTAGATGGAGCTCCGAAAACGGGAGGGAGCACGCATGTGCGTAGTAAAATGTAGGCAGGTTAAAATTTTCTGCAGTAATTTCGATAGTTGATATCAGGGGTCGGCAACCTGCGGCTCGCTCGGCATTGTTGTGAGGCCCATGGCACGACGTCAGAACCCTCCCCCTCCCCTTCTCTCTTCTTCTCTAAGGCCGGTGTGGCAGTTTTGACCTCAAATGGGGCTTTTGCTTTTTAACCTATGTTGGTAAATTGCAACCTTCTGTTATGCGTGCTGAAAATAAACACGATTTCTATTCCAGTTTTGTACATTATTGGAAATTCGAGGAAACCCTCCCCCCCCCCCCCCGCCTCCCTGACTTGCCGTGCAGCCCCCGCCGTGTCGGTTTCATGCCACTCGGTCCTTCGCCTCAAAAGGCTGCCGAACCCTGGTTTATGTCTACTTGTCATAAACGTATATTTTCTGAATGACTTCCTCTCATGGCATTCCTGAAATGATCAAGTGATGCTAAAATAAATATAGGAGATTTCGTACATGAAGCTGTCCCACTCGAAAGTCGCAGTAAGATTTGTTTCCAGTAATTAATTTCCAGGTCCAGTAACGTTTGCGGCCGCGTAATAGATCCTGGTGGAACTAATGTTCGAGCTGAGCTGTTGGAGAGGAAAATTAGGACAGCCTTCTTCTCAGGAAACGCCTGTTATGCAGCAGCGCCACATATGTGTGTGTGTGTGTGTGTGTGTGTGTGTGTGTGTGTGTGTGTGTGTGTGTGTGTGTGTGTGTGTGTGTGTGTGTGTGTGTGTGTGTGTGTGTGTGTGTGTGTGTGTGTGTACTGACATGCGAGACCCCCTCCCCCCCGAACAAAATTTCTGGCGACGGATCAAGTCAAACTCTGGCACTTATTCATGTTCATGTCTCTCTTTCGCACTCATAGGTATTTATTTCCCTTTATACTGACAGATACTGAATTTATTTTTCACACACTCACGCCTTCGAAGGCATCAACGGTTCTATACATTAGTGATTATACTTACCCACGATCTTATTGTAGTAACTTTCATTGTATCGTTTAGCGGGAGGACTCGTGCAATGCTGTCCGCCTCGTGCGCTGTTGCTTTGAGCTGTACGGGTGGCGCCACCAACGGCGAACGGTGGTGAAAACTGGATGCGCGCGGCTCATAGAAGCCTTGTGCAAAGCATCCCCTGCCGTTTTTCCAATAATGTTTCATTCTGATTTGACATTTCCACTACCGACGCTGCTACACTACACAACCATGCCGTTTGTTACGTCGATTGTTGTATATTATTCGTTTTAAAATGACAGGCCCGTTTTTGTATGCGTGCGCGCGATGCACTGCGTACGTTGCCTACGTGCATGCGTATAAGTTGTTTGCGTGGTCTCTTAACACAGATGAAAGAAACACTGTTGCAATACAAAACAGCATTCTCGTTTTATTGAACACCCTAAACAGTACAACAACAATGCAGGCCTGTATGCCTGCGTAAGAAACGTACAAGAGACACGCACTTTTATCTTCGCCCTACACTTGTAGCACTCAACTATACAGCTATATAATTACGACAAGAAAACCGAAATCTAACTTGCTGAACGTTTTAACAGGCGTCACACAGATGCGTAATGCGGGAAAGTACTAGAGCAAACGACCAACAAACATTCCCACAGCCCTTTGTTTTCATTTCAAACACCGTATTAAAATTATTAGAAAGTTCTAACTGCAGTACAATCACATATTTCTGAACATCTAATCAATTTCACCATTGCAGCCACAATCCTCTATCACATGCGCTTTAAATGCGATTCTAGAAGTAATATGTTCGTGGAGTAGCGAGCATAAAGAAGGGCAACTACTTACAGCTTCACTGACCTTTGCAAAAATGGTATTCGAATTGCAGTTCAATATTAACCGACCCAACAACGATAACAACACACTTGTTGCACACAGCCGTATCAAGTTGACGCGCGAGGCCAAGCGTGGTATTTTAACCATTTTAACAGTAGCACATTCGTGCGCGTACAGTACGCTACAATATTCTGGCACAATGTCCTAAAGGTTGCAGTCACTTTAGCAGTTCCGACGATGCAGCACCAGTTCACCTCCTCGCGTCATCACACTGTTGCGACGCCGAGAACTACACACATAGCTGACAGACAGGGGAAAACGCGGTCTTGTAGGAGGCCATCTTGTGCAGCAACCAACGGACTAAAGTGCACAACTGAGGAATCTGAAACACTGCCGTTGATGAGATGGATGCTGAACGAAATGAGGGCTCATCGTCCGACGTGTGGCCACCGCCTTAACACAATTTTAACGTTGGAACGTCCAAGGAAGACGCGACGAAAGCGACAACAGCTGGCCTTGTCGAGCGACGAGTGCGCTGTAGAAAACAGCGACACTCTCCTCCGCGCGCGCGTTTTCCTCCTCAATTCTCCTCGGATTTCTCCCCTCCCCTGCCCGGCGCGCTGCGCACAGCACGCTGAACCCTCCACTGGCTCGCCGCAGCCGCATTAGAATCACTGGGCGCGCTTGTTTAATCGGCCCCTTGAAGCATTAAATGACAACCTGCCTCTTAAAGGGCCCCTCACCAGGTTTGACAATTTTGAGCTAACGAGCGCAATGCATACACTGGGCCTTCACGATCACGTCAGCCAAAATTTGCAAAGCTACGCGCCGCGGAAATGGGTCAAATTTCAAGGTGAACGCTGCTTGCCCTTCCTCTCGCGGGCGCGCGCCCAGAGGATGAGGGCATGACGTACATGAGAAAATGGCCCTACGTAGATGGTAGTGCTGTGACGTCGCTCCTGTACGTAGACGTCTGTGCTCTGACGTCGCCAGCAGTAGCACGTGACACTGCAATAATTATTTGACACGACCGTGTGTAGTTTGTGTAATTTGCTGCTTGAATAGAATAATAAAACTTCAGAGAAATAATGAGACGCACAGAGGCAATGTGTGCGTCTTTTTCACTTTTTCGTGAATAGCAGCGATATGTGGGGCTAATGTGCCTCCGTTTTCCACGCGTTCGTGTCCCCGCGGTTAGCGCATCGAGCAGACGCCAGCCCTGGAAACGAAAGTAATCTTCTGGCGCATTCGAGCACTCATTATGCTCATTTATTCTACCACGTCCAAGTAAACGTTAATGCGGCACTGGCTCATGATACCGCCACTCTCGTGCCCGTACAAATGTCGCAGCTTTCATACCCGTCCCGCAGAAACAGGCAGTACACCACAGAGAACGCCGGCACAACGCCCACGGCCGCTACATAAAAAAGAAATTGGCCGCGTATCTGCGTGCTTCGCTGCAAATATCGTCTAAAGACGATAGAAGAGGCGCTGCGTGAGATATGGACGCCATCTGGCAATACGTCGGGAAACATGAGTGCTGTGTTGCGGGCTGGTAGTCCCGGCGCAGCAGCAGGCGAAGACCGGCGGTGACCAACGCGACCGGCGGGGACGCCACAGAGCCCGAACACACGGTTTGGCGCGAAGCGCTGAAGCAGAAGACACGTTCGCACTCAACGAGTACTCTCCACACACTCTTTTATTTACACGTGGCCTGGGTAAAACATGAATGCCAGAGCGGCGCCCCATGGCATTCGTACAGTGCAATACAGAACCGAAACCGAAACACAACAATGAGCTCGCGCATAGGGCACGGAGGAAGGCAAGTTTCAGCGCAGTCGCATTTTCAGCGCAGCTTAAGAAACTAGGGTCTTTAGAATTACGTATGTATGCATTTTCTATTAAAGGAACACACCACCTAATACTTACCTAGTGATGTTGCGCCTCAGATATGCGTAATGTTTGCTTTTTGATCGACAATGTACACAAGTATGGACCTAGTCAGCCGTTCAAAATGGCTGGCCCTTGGGCAAGTGGTTCAACTTTTGCCGTGTGGTTGAATCGAGTGACGTGCCGACAAACAGAAAGACAGACAGACCAAAATCTCTCCGTTTAAGTATCCCAAGAAAGACTATCGTCTTTAAAAAGGTAGCGGCCGTGCAACGCCGCTCGCGTGCTCGGGCTGGCTGGGACACATCATGCGCACGTGCCCATGCATGCGCATGACGTGTTCATGCGTATGTATCAAGTGAAGAGGGCCGGGAAGGGATTTGGCTTGCGAAGGCTACACGGGGCGAGTGGCAAGGGTTTGAAACTCGCCTCCTCGCATCATGGTTTCGTCCCACTACAAATTATTGTTTTTCTGAGCTCCCAATGAACCGATTTGAAAAATTCTTGGGGCATACTGCTCTTCATTCGGCACACAGCAACTTCCAGCGTCAACTATAATTTGCTATGCAGCCTGGTGAGGGGCTCTTTAGGCAATAGTCATGACGAAAGTGGGCTTCCGATAGAACTAATTAAGTGACAAATATATTTTTTAGGAAGCTTCGATAAATACAAATGAGCGCTTCGAAAAAAATTAGTATACCAACTGGCGGCTGAGCGGTTTACCTCTCCGTCGCCGCCTCGGCTGTCCGTAACGCGGAGGTGTATTAAGCGCATACAGTGAAACCTCGGTGATACGAATCTCACGGGACCACCAAAAATATTCGTATCATCCGAAATTCGTATCACCACTAAGCATGGAAAAAAACCATGCGACAAAGGAAAGCTGGCGTACATTTTCATTTATTGTTTTTCAGGGCCGCAAGAACATCAGGAAGAACCCTGAATGATTTCCATTCAAGTTTTAAGATGTCGGCAATCCTACCAGCACTCGTAAATATACGGCCCCTACGCGCGTATTTAACTAATGAACCAGGTGCGTTGTGACCCGCGACAGCAGTAGCCCCTTCCAAATTTTAGTATGCTTCTTTGCATCACGACTGAGTACTGCAGCGAAAGTAACAAAAGAAGCGCTTTGAAGCGATAGATCAAGGCCACAAAATTACAAAACCACGTTACTGTGTTATGATGTTGTTATCGCGGAGGTGTTGGGGGATGTTTTTTGGGAGGTCTACGGCGGTGCCCGCACAAATGCGACCTCAACGGTCGCGCATGTTGACGTTGTGTGGCCTGACCCCTTCGCCAAGACCGTCCTCGCCTTCTTTCAGTCCTCGTACACCAGTGTTGGGCAGTATCGAAGATACATGTATCTTAGATAATATTTTAGATACTCTTTGGGTATCTTGTGTCTGTATCGCGATACGTCTCGCAAAACAAGTATCTGTATATGTATTTCCGATACATTCGATAATGTATCGTGTATCTTAAGATACAACATACTGCTATCGCAACACAACTGTGCGAAACAATAATCGCTGGCCAAACCCAGATCCTCAAGCTGGTACTGGCGCCACTATGCCATCTGAATAAAACTAAAGGCAGTGATGAAATTTTCTTTCTGCCAGTGCCCTCCAGTGTGGACAGAATATGAGGTCTGCGTGTACCTTATTGGTGGAGCAGAGTCACGTGGCAGCGCTCGCGCAGTCTCGAGAAAAACAAGCGCGCGGATGTCTACGCCCATATCATGTACCTTCTGTTTTCTCAATCCTTTTTTTTCTTTTTATTTGCGCCAATGCCATGACACTTGCTCTTAACCACTGTCCTACGCCGAGTACTCCAATGCGTGCGGCGTCTATCGCGCAAACTCTGATGATGCTATTCGCCGCGAGATCGGGCTACAGGTGGCAGCACCGTCGCCGCGCTAGTGTGGATAGGCGGTTGTCGGCGCGTATACAAACGTGCACAACAGCGCTTCGTTGTGAGCTATGCGACCCGATTTCCGGCAAACAAAATGAGTTGACTGCAGTTTTGTGGTAATATGTGTGCTCTTCATTCCCGAATTAATGCATGAAGCGCGTCGAACGTTAGAATTACTTGTGAGAGAAGCGCATTCTGCCAACGAACAGGTTGCTCGCCTTCGGCGAACAGTCGGCGTTTTCGCAATGGGTGACGTTTTCTTGTTCTTTTATTTGTACATCTTTAGCTTGTGTTCTACCTACTACGCACTGCTGTATTGGCCGCGAGATCGACCTATAGGTGGCAGCACCGTCACCGCGTTAGTGTTTAGCGGCGGTCGGAGGCGCGTATACAAATGCACACAGCGGCGCTTCGTTGTGAGCGGTTTGAGCCAATTGTCGGCGAATAAAATGCGTTGATTGCAGCTTACTGGTAATATATACGCTCTTCATTGTTGAATCGATGCACGAAGATCATCCAACGTTACTATTACTAGTAAGAGAAGCGCAATCTGCCCACGAAGGGGATGCTCGCCCTGGATGACAGTCTGCGCTTACGCACTATATGACGTTTTTTGTTGTTCAGTCGTGCTACGCAATGCAGTAACACGACAGAACTAGTTAAGTGTTTAGGTTACTTCTTGTTCATCTGTATACCAGCCCATATTCCTGTGCAATGAGTTCAATAGCACTGTTCACGCGAATACGCATATATACGCAGGTAAGAGTTTAGTACAGAGCTTTCATCGATTGATTACGTGCACGACAATGATGCAACAAAGGTCCGGTTATTTTATGGAACAAGTGTCTTTTTTTTAACTAATAATGTCCGCTGCCATCCATCAATTTGTAACAACTCCACACAATTGCTCAAGATAATGTAAAAATAAAGGATGAGATTTTGCGTGAAATTACACGACATAAATGTAAGGCACGCCGTCGGGATTAATTTTGAACATCTGGGTCCTTCAAAGCGTACCTAAATCTAAGCACACGGGTGGTTCTGCATAATTGTCGTCCCAACTTAAAATTGCGCGCGGCAACTCCGTTTTATCACTGCCGTGTCATTCCATTGTCTGTTTTTTTATTTTCTTTTTTTAGGGACAGTTTGAGTACCGAAGTCTCAGATTTCACTTGATAGAAATATTTCGTTGTAGCGGGACCACGACCGTACAATAAAAGGACATCTTAAGCACAACTAAAGCTGATCGTGAACTGGAATGCCGCGGTTATACACTCAACAACAACGCGATAGTGCACGAGCCTTGTTTTTGTTTACCACCGAGTCGCTAAAACGCTGCATTCACACAATATTTATTGTTCCTCATGTTTGGGCACTATGCCAAGCGCACTTTAGGGTGTGCTTGAACCAGAAAGCGGCACCAATACTTAAATGATTCTGGCGAACGAAGGGTACGACACCAATACACAGCCCTCTCGAAAGTCGCATTCACTGATCTTATTACAATGCGCATGCAGCCGAGCAAGCTCATTTGCTTCTGTACATCATGTTAGGTATACGTACGAGCAGTTAAACTCGCGCTAACATAACAGAACAAACCGTTCTTTGAGAAAGTGCAGGACGTACGCACACGTGCAAACACGACGTGGCTAGCAGACGACGCAGGGAGCAATCCACACTAGGCGCGCTTCAGCCAGTAGCCGCCAGGCGGCGACTCCGCTCGATCTCGCGTCCAATAGCGCGACTGACTTAACTGTTTACTTCTTGTTCATTTGGATGCCCCTCAACAAAAAGAAAGCCCGTATTCCTGCACGATGAGTTGAAATAGCACTTCGTGCACTGCGTGCTCAAATATTAATTCGCATTTCTTATTCAGTTCTCCATGAAATGTAGGACACTTGGTAGGTTTACTGAGGAAAGCTACGTGGCTGACAGCGCTTAGCGCTACGGCGACTTTTGACACGCACATGCCAATTGCTTTTATTCCAGTAACAGTACACAAAGATAACTGTACAGCAGGGAAATTTCTTCGATTGATTACTTGCACGACAGTAATGGAACAAAGGTTCGGTTATTTCACGGGACCAAAGTACGTTTTCTCATAAGAACATTGTCCGCTGCCTTCCGTCAATCTAAACAACGCAGCACAAACGCTCAAGATAATGTAAAGAAAAAAAATGCGGGTTCGCGTGAAATTACTACGACATAAATGTAAACTACGCCATTTGGATTAATTTTTACCATCAGCGCTCTTTAACGCGCACCTTAATCTACGTACACGGGTGTTTTTGTATAAATTTCACCACAAGTTAAAATTGCGCAAGGCAACTCAGTTTTGCGATTTCCGTGTCATTTCATTTTCTGTTCTTTTTAGGGGACAATTTAAGTATCGAAGTGTCAGACGTGACTTAACAGAAATATTTTTCTCTAGTGAGACCAGGACCGTGCACAACTAAAGCTCGTAGCGTAACGTATAAACAACACCTAACCACAACGCTCTAGTACATACGAGCCTTCTTTACCACCGCGCCGCTAAAAGGCTATATTAACATGAGATTTAATACTTCTCATCTTTAGGGCAACGCCAAGTGCACGTTGCAATGCGCTTGAACCACAGAGAGGCGCCTACACTGATATGACTGTCGTGAACGGAGGGTACTACGACCACACAGCACTCTCGACAAGTGCACTCTCTGATCTTATTACAGTACATATGCAGCCGATCAAGGCCAAATGCTTCTTTACATCGTGTTAGGCACACGTACGAGCAGTTAAAGTTGCACTAACGCAACGGAACAAACCGCCTTTTGAGTATCTGCATGACATACGCGCACATGCAAACACAACGGGGCTAGCAGACGACGCATGGAGCAATCCACACTAGGCGCGGTTCAGCCAAAAGCCGCTAGGCGGCGACTCCGCTCGATCTCGCGGCCAATAGCGTCCTTATTGAAGATTCTCTTGCGTCTTGCTTTGTAACGAAATCTGACGCCTGCAAGGATGGGGTTGCTTTGCGTCTCGTGGCTTTTACATATCAGCGATTTGAAGGATCTCGGGGATGTATGTTTGACTTACATGCAATGAATTAACTTACATGCAAATAAGATTCTAACAACTTTAGCACCACTGATACTGATGCTAAATATAATAGAGCGAGCGTTTACCTAACAGAAGATATCTTGGTCTACCGTATTTTTTCTTCCTGCTGTCTTTATTCAAAGGATTTATGAAATCGTAATTTGAATAATAGCAGAAGTGCTTTATTGGCTGTCCTTTTACATCTCATACATTAGCTAGGTCTCTGTACTGTTTTTTACGGTGTGGTCACTGCAGTATATCTTTTGTAACGGGCTATCAAAATAAGATCTCTGCTTTATTCTTTTGACTGCATTATTTCTACTACTGCTTACACATTCACACGTTGCCAAGGCGATTTTGAAAACATTTATAGTCATGTGGGCGCACCTTGAGTATACAGTACAAAACATTCTTTACCGCTTAGTAAAATAGCGAAATTGAGTTTGCGTTATAAAAGAGGAAATTATTAGGAGCCATCTTAAAGATGTTACGTAGGGAGTTCGAGGAACGCTGTTATACCGAATGCTCTGTTTTTCTGATGAGCGTCCTAACGACCCGTTTCAGGCAATTTTCCATAGGCACTAAATTTTCTATTTTCTCACCTTCACAGGTGAGTTGACGACACTTCATGCTTAATTGTCATAGCTATTAAGGGCACCGTCTGTATCGTCTTTCTGTACTCATTTAGTGTGAATGTTTATACGGAACCGCCTCTCTATTTTACCTATATTTGTTTTCCTGTTTTAGGCCTTCCTGAATTTTTTAGTGTTACTAATCGCCACGTAATCAGAACTATAAGTGGCAATAGCGCGAAGGGCGGCGGTATCCCGCGACGCTTTGTGCAACTAAACAATACGTCTGAGACTTTTCTTGATTGCACATGTTTTCTCGTTGAAGAAAAATCGTTAAAAGATTGTACTTTAGTGAGTACGTCAACAAAGAATCCTTTATGCCAGCAGATAAGTACAATATGAAAATTCATTGCAGTTTTACATCCTCTACGTATATAACAGGGGTCCCAAACTCGCCGTATAGCCAGCGGGCCTCAGTCACCAAATGCAGTCCCGCAAGAGCCAGGGCAGTAAAGTGAAGGTTGAAAGGGGGGGGGGGGGGAGAAAGGCTTGAACAAGATGACAGCAACGTTGCCATTTGAAAGTAAGCCTTTCCCATATCTCATATATAAGTCATTTCTGAAAGTACTTTGGAGTCAGGATTCGAGAAACATCGATACCGTTCTACAGAATGACTGAAATTGGGACGCGGATTCTGAAATATAGAGTTTGTGTTAATAATAATAATATCTGGGGTTTAACGTCCCAGAACCACTATATGATTACGAGGGAAGTAATAGTGGAGTGCTCCGGAAATTTGACCGTCTGGTGCGCTTTAACGTGCACTGACATCGCAATGCGACCGCCGCGGCCGAGATCGAACCTAGTTTTTGTTCCACGGTTATGTTTCAACACATGGTGACCACATGTCCTCACGAAAAGAATGATTGAGACCAGTCATGTCATTGTAGCTCATGTAAATACTTATTAACAAAATAAAAACAAATGGGACGAAGACGGTCATATGTGCGGGCCGGGCCGCGTGCTTGAGACCCGTGGTATACACAATGAGGCAAGAAAAAAAAATTTCGCTACTAGCGTTCTTGCTGCTCTGCACCTGTCCAGTGATCCGATATTGCGCCAACGGTATTTTACGTACAAGGCAAAAGTCCACACCGGTATTTGCGCCATCGTGCGAAGGCTTCTTATTGAAGTTCTTGTGATTAGATGGCAACCCGTCAGCTGGTCGGCACGCAGAGCAGCGA
Source organism: Rhipicephalus sanguineus (assembly GCF_013339695.2). NCBI lineage: Eukaryota > Metazoa > Arthropoda > Arachnida > Ixodida > Ixodidae > Rhipicephalus > Rhipicephalus sanguineus. The sequence goes on from NC_051178.1 coordinate 56,825,312, forward strand.
CTCCCATCAATTGCAAAAATTACAAGCAAAAAGCGCTGTCAGCGAAGTGTATAAAGAGCTGTCCTGTTAAGAAGCTAAAACAAACGCCAATAATTTATTTCAGAAGGAAACCAATGAATTTACGGAAGAAGGGAAAATTTTTGTGATACTAACAGACATTTCACTCATGTTCTTTTTATTTATTTATTTTTTTCAAACTACTGAGGAACGGAACCTGATACCTTTTCATCATCTGGACTCACCTGAATAAATTCATAATTACATTATCACTATTTCGTAAACAACATTTTCATTTTAGAGCCGTTTCTTCGTTTCCCTTCCTTCGTTTGAGATTTTCAATTGGGCCTTGTACGTGTGTTTCTTATGTTGTACCTTGCCCCTCCTGCTTGGGCCACATGGCCTACAGTACGATGTAAATAAATAAATGAAACGAAATGGGTCACAGTTAAGAATTTTTCAAGGAGACATTTTTGTGCGTAGGCGTTTGCTGCTACATTATATGGTCTTATAAAAACAAATTTGCGAATGTATCGAGTATCTTAAGATACAATTGCCAAGTATCGTATCGGATACAATTCTTCTGGCAGTATCTTGTATCTGTCTCTCAAATACTTCTTGCCTGAGTATCTTGTATTGTATCGCGATACAATTTCGAAGTATCTTTGCCCAGCCCTGTCGTACACATTTCATAGGATGTGCTTCATAGGATGTGCTGAATGGATGTACACATTTCACTCGCACGTGCTTGGCGCGTCTTCCGCGACAGCGCGGACAGCACCTCTTCGTACCTCGGCGGTAGCGTATGTTCGTATCAAACGTCGCTGGGTGAAAATCGGTTCGCAACAACCGTACTCCATTACATTGCAGGCCAATAGGCCTTGGCCGGGACCAACGAAAAATTCGTATCATCCCGAAATTCGTATGAACTGTGAGCGTATCACCGAGGTTTCACTGTATAATGTAACCAGCATAAAGTACAGGCGAAAATGTTTTCCATAACTCTGCTCTTGATGAGCTCAAAGAAGGCAGCCAAGAAGGAATGTGGTGGTTTACTTAAAGGAGTACTGACACGATTTTGAAGTGCAGCAAAACGAACGTTTTGGTTTCCTTGGCATGTAGTGTTAACGCTCTCCCCACACCGCACCCGGGAAACACGTATAAACATTTAAGTTTGATTTTAAAGTTTTCATCTCCCAGTATCTGCAAGGCAGCTTCACCGCATGGAGAGCCCTATGACGTTTCAAGTCAGCTCACTTGGTTTGCGAAATCTGGGTTCTGCATGCAGCCTAAATCACAGAAATCGCTGTCGGAAGCACTGCACGACAGTTCACTCATCATGAACCACGTTCGACTGACAGCAAAGGACAACAGGTGCGTATTTCGTGGGTTGCAGTCTGCCCGTGACGTCACGGGCCGACTTGACACGTCACTATGAAGCCGCCCTCTCGAAACCGAAACCGAAACTGCTGGTTGAAAGAAGCGGTATTAAAAATGTATGCAATGCATCCCCAGGCACCACGACACTCTTTTTAGGGTTCTCGACACCCGTGCTTTCATTTAGCGCAACAACCCGAAAAATATTTAAATTCATGTCAGTACTCCTTTAAATTGTATTGGACCAAATGAGTGGGCCCGAAGCCTATTTGTGTCAATGCCGCTGTCAGACACGCACGCACGCACACGATACAGGCACGCAGGCACACACACATGCTCATACACACGTGATAAAGACATGTACATACATACACAAACGCACATAGATACACACGCGATACAGACACACACGTACATAGATACACACGATCATACGCACGCGATGCAGGCACGCACGCACATACACACGCGCGTACACACGTGATACAGACACACGTGCGTGGACATGCCAACACACACGCACGCACTTACATACACATGCGCATACAAATGCGATATAGACACGCACGCACATACATGCATATACACGCTCATACAGAAGCAATACAGACGCGCACATAAATACACACGCGATACGGACACGCAGGCACATACATGCACACGCGATACACACACACGGATATACACAGCGATGCAGACACGCACGCACATGCACAAGTAATGCAGACACTCACGCACATACATGCACGCACGCACATACATTCACACGCGATACAGGCACGCACACACATACATACACGCCCGCGAAAGCACACAAACGCACGCAGGCGCACACATACACACACACATACGTGCGTACACGCACAAACACTCGCGAAGACATACACAAACGCACGCACATGCACTCACACGTTAACACGTGCGCACACGCACATACAGACGCAGGCGCACATGTGCACACAAAAAAATTGGCCGCGTATCTGCGTGCTTCGCTGCAAATGTCGTCTAAAGACGATAGGAGAGGCGCTGCGTAAGATATGGACGCCATCTGGCAATACGTCGGGAAACATGAGTGCTGTGTTGCGGGCTGGTAGTCCCGGCGCAGCGGCAGGCGAAGACCGGCGGTGACCAACGCGACCGGTAGGGACGCCGGCCAGCCCGAACACGCTGTTTCGCGCAATGCGCCGAAGGAGAAGAAACGTCCGCACTCAACGAGTGACTCTCCACAAACTCTCTTACTTACACGTTGCCTGGGTAAAACAGCAATGCCAGAGCGGCGCCCCCTGTCATTCGTACAATGCAATACTGAATCGAAACCGAAACACAACATGAGCTTGTGCAGAGGGCACGGAGGAAGACAAGTTTCAGCGCAGTCGCATTTTCAGCGCACCTTAAGAAACTAGGGTTGTAACATTGTAGGGCGAGTAGGGCCAGAAGGACCGTCACGACGAAAACCTGCCTCCTCAGTCGTATTCGCCTGGAACGTTGGTGTGGCTTTGCGTTCCCTCCTCCGCTCCTGGCCTTTCCACAAAGCTACTGCCTAAGTACGAAGGCCCCTACCGCGTCCTACGTCAAGCATCCCCAGTTAACTATATGAGTGAGCCTGTTCAATCATCTACGGACCGTCGTCGTCGCGGCCGCGAGACTGTTCACGTCGATCGACTGAAGCCGCATTATGACCCACCAGTTGTACCTGTTCCTTAGGTCGCCAGGATGGCTCCTTTTCCGCGGGGGAGTGATTTGTAACATGTTAGGGCGCAGACAAGAACGCCTGCGAAAGAAGAAGACGAAAACGGTTGTTGTTGGCGCTCGCGCTTGCTCGGCTTGGACCGCTGATCGCTTCAGCTGTGGCAATCTTTTAATAAACGCGTTACTGTCTCAACGTTAAACGCATACCATCAAGGTCTTTAAAATTGCGTATCTATGTATTTTCTATTAAAGGAACACACCACCTAATACTTACCTAATGATGTTACGCCTCAGATATGCGTAATATTTACTTTTTGATCGACAACGTTCACGAGTATGAACAGCCGTACCAGTTCAAAATGGGTGGGCGCTAAGCAAGTGGTTCAACTTTGGTCGGTTGGCTAAATCGGGTGACGTGCCGACAAACAGAAAGACAGACAGACAGAAAGACAGACCAAAATTTGTGCGTTTAAGTTCCCCAAGAAAGACTATCGTCTTTAAAACACGCATACACCTGCACACACGCGCCTGGAGGGTTCATGGCATAAAGCGCGCGAAGTTTGCTTGCGCTCGCTTCTCGTGACGTCAGGGTCACCTGACTGGGAGCTATCGCGCGTCGCAGCCATTCAGCGTTGCGGATGCGCCGGCTCCGCGAAAGAGAGGGTGAAGAAAGGAGGTTGACGGCCCCAGGCTACAGTGTACAAGACAGTTCTAGTACATTCTACCCACTCCGCGGCGAGGGTGAGGTGGCGTGGATAAAGGAGCGCCGCAACTTTCCAACATCAAGGGGCTTTAGCTGCCGACTGCACGGCGCGCGCTCCCACGACAACCGAAATAAAAAAGTGGAGAGAGGAGTTAGCTTGGAACATGGCAAGTGGGTGGAAGCAAGAAGAGGTGCTGCCTCATCGGTGTGGCGTGTTGTCGAGAGATGGCGCTAGTTTGTTTTTGCGCAACCGAAACACAAACTTCATTTAAAATGCATGGAATCGTAGGGGGGGTTGGGAGAGGGCGCAACCGCCTTTCACCTCACTAGTCACCAGGGGGAACCGAGCGGTGGCGCCACAATAGCAGCGCACGAGACGGCAACACGCGCAGTTCAGGTAATATTGTAAAGATCAAATATATACCTGCAGGCGTAAACCGTCAATCCAGACAGTTCGCAATGGGCACGCAATCGTGTAATTGTGCAAAGCGTACGTTACCTTCAATCTTCATTATCGCATTGCGTAATTCATCCAAACACACGCCTGGCTGAAACGTTTTCGATTACCGCGGTTTCTTAGTACGAAACAGAAATACCGAAGCGCGAAGCGTACGGTACTAAAGCAGTGGGGAAGCTCTCTCAAGCCTCTTTTTTAGCGGTGCACACTGTCTTGATGTTTGGATATTTGGAACAAGAAAACGTCGTCCAGTCATTTTCGTAATGATCGTGCCGCTCCAGTAATGCATCACCCACGCACTGCACTGTGCTGAAAACAGGTTTCAAGTTTCAAGTTTATTAAAAAGAATCGCAGTATACAATATATATATCGAGGTGCGAAGTTTTCAGAAGGAGGCCCAAAAGTAAAACTGTGGGAGGGCCTCCTATCAGAATTGGACAAAAAAAATTTTTAGTAAGCACAGGGAACAAATTTATTATACGTTCACCAAATACAAAAAATCTATAGAAAAGGTCAATATGGGCAACACAATAACCAATTGAATAGAGAGATTAATGTGATGAAAGCAGGTATGTTCAAAAACAGTACAAAATACACTCGGGAAAACATCAATACAGACAATGCAAAAATTGGGGGACGCTTAAGCTTCGCCTTTAAGAGGTGAACGCGATAGCGATATTCTGTTCCTAGTGCGCAGTTCGAACACTACGAGTGTTTAACAGAATGCGCGCGCTAAGGCGTGTCTTATGTAATGGGTAGCATGCTTTAAACCACGACCAATTATGCGCGAGAAACTTTTACGAAATTGCGATGCACCCACTACGTGGTCTTAAGAGAATACGCGCAGTAATGTGTGTGCCTTTTGTAATGGGTGGCTGTCTTTAAACCACGAAGTCGTTATGATATTGACGTGGTGTGACGCCCGATGGCAATGTACGCTTGTACCACGCAATATTACTGCCATATTGCATCTCGTACTGTGACACCTGTATACAGGACGCGTATTTTTGGGAAGCATGAAAGTTACTTTCAGTGCAACTACAAGCAGAGGCGTGGCTGTGTGGTAGAACGCCTGCTTGCCACGTAGACGGCCTGGGTTCTATTCTCACTCGGACACCAACATTTTTATTATTTATTTTATTTGCAGCTTTTTCGATTTTTCGGTCACGGACAAGATGATGATTTTTCGCTCACAACCAACGGCCCCGACGGCGACGGCGGAATTTCTGCGATACGAGCTCTTTAACGCTATCGCGTTAAAAGCGGAATGGTACAATAATTAGTCATGAGAGCACGTATGTTCACAAACACAAAAACACACGGCAAAACATCAATTAAGGAAGTGCAAAAACGGAATGGTATACTAATTAGAGTAACGAGAGCAAGTATGTTTTCAAAGATGATCCAAAACGGTTTAGTGATAACGTTTTTAAATCATGGTTTAAAGTGTTCCAAACGGAAACTGCGCTGAGACAAGCAGTTTGCTTGCCATAATTTGTAGCTACTTTCGGTAACAGGAAATTATTTGACAGAACAAACCTGGTCGTATTCTAATTAATGAATTGATGAATTGGAAAGGCCTCAACAGTAAAGGCCTCAACAATAAAGTGCGCAGCCATGCTCACTGCACGCGATTTTATGATAAAGATACTGGCTGTGGGGCGCCTCACACTACCACTGTTACCGGAGGGGCGACCTCCCTGTCATCCCCCCCCCCCCCCCATCTCCGAATGGCATCGCCCGAGCTGCAAGGGGCCGAGGGCCCCCAGCCCCAAGCACGACGCGCGCATTGGGCACCGAAATTAACAGCCAGTCTGGAGAGCACATCTCGCCGAAGGAGTGGCGTCTGAGCTTCGCTAGGCGCTTTCCCGCGCGTCCCATTCTCCGCTCCCGGCAAGTGCGGCAGGAATCAGCCAGATCAACAGTTCACCTACAATCAACTGGGTACTCGTGGGAGACTCTGTCGCCTAGCTGGTATGTCATCTGCATTTTTTTTTTGTCCGCAGGCTGCAGTATTTAAGAGGCCGTTGAAGGTGAAGTGTGCTACAGCTTTCTTTCTCAGGAAGCCCCGATACATGACTTCGTTAATGCGGCCGGTTGAATCTTTCTCGCTGCTCTCGATGCAGTTCAAATACGTTGTCATGTTGAAATAGCACTTCTTCACAATAAGGGCTATTCCTTTCGAAACTATTCCATCAGAAATTCGTAAGGATGCGAAAAGTGAGAATTCTCCCTAGGCTGCATGCATCGAATTCGCTGCATAGTCCGTGCAACTAACGCCCATTTCTAAATCGGCGTGTTAGCCATTCTGCATCTGGGGAGTGGCACTTAGTAGGCACAAGCTGTCGGCGCCTTGATAAAGCAGGCAGGCAGTGCTCACGGGTGTCGATCTCGCATGCGTGGTCGAGGCAGAATATTACTGCGCATGAGATGATCGTGCCATCTTTGCTGCGTTTTATTAACGCGATACCTCAGAATGGTTAATTATATTTCGCCGTACCTGTTTTGAAACTGCGACTGTATTTTGCAGCGAAGGTGTGTTATTCTGGCCTGTGCCGTAGCACTGGCCGGCGTCTGCAGAAAACTCCTAGCGGGTATGTGGTCAGTCAATTAACTCCTGATAAGCATAATGTCATCAAAGAGATTGCGCAAAAACCTAGAGGGGAATACGTATCTCTCATTTGAAAGCGAGGGGAGGCCGAAAGCCAAGTAGCCAAGATGATCGAGTACAACCGTTTTAACTGCATGTTGTAGCAGCGAATACTTCATTATAGTTCATTGTAAAACAGCGCAAAAAGACGACGACACGAGATGGAGGACCACACTGGACAGGCGCTGCACGGACAACTGTCGGGTTTATTGTGCAGAAAGAATAAATAAACGTAGTCACACTGTGCGCGCATCATCGCATTACAGACAATTGTAATTTCTTTCAAACAGGCTAAATTTCGCACTTATGAAGACAGATAAATGGGGTGGCGATGCAAACATCATAGTTGTACTCAATGTGAAAAGCTTCTATGATTTCACGTGAACTTTGGTCGACGTGCCTGGATATGACATGCGTGCGATGAAACATCGCATCGCAAGCCATTTTCTATATTCTTTTAACTCTCCAGAATTAAAGCCCAGTGCGTGCTATAATTTTATCTGTAAAAACAACTTGCATTACTTTTGTGGGATTGGAGTTTCAACGCCGCCAAAGTGACCAAATTGACGTTCACGCGCAACCACTTAAATGAGCGCGTATTTAGCTATAGTTGTCATTGCCATGATTTTTAAGTCATGAGTACATCCTCTCGTGCTCATGAAACATCACATTGATAGAATAAAAGATCAAGAGTTGCTTTAAAGTATAAATTTGTACAAATGCGTGTTTGTAATCCTCGTCGTATTGTTCCTGGCGAAAGCAATTATCAGGAAAAGTTCGCCTAGATGCACATTCGAGTCGGGTTTTCCCATGCAACAGTTTCTTCAGCGCTAATGCACTCAGGACGCGAGACAGGCATTGAAGGAGGACATTGGGTCCACGCAGAAACTGTCGTGGAGACGGCACCAACGATCTCCGCCTTCTCGCGCCTCGTGTAGGACGTCCGAAAATGACGTTTCCCCTTCACCGCCATTCCCGGAGGAGAATTATCTGTTGAGTAAATCATTAAGTTTAGCTCCTCAGCGGCGTTTTATCATGGAAAAAGTTTTTGACAGACACAGGTGCATCTTTACATTTTACGCCGACCTGTTTGAAGAAGCTGAAGTAGTTTCCAAGACGGAGAGAGTTTCTTCTGGCAAAATCTTTATGAACAAGGCGTTATCCAAATGTTTTATACCCCGAAAGTTCCGCTTATAGCTAACAGGGTTCGTTGCGGTCCTTGGAACCATTGAAAACCCTGGAATTTTGAAACCGCATTTTCAAGGCCTTGAAAACCCTTTAATTTGTGTAGTTCCTGAAATATATGTCGTTGAATTTTATCAATACACTTTTATTGAGCCAATTTTTAGCAATAGCTTTTTGGATAGTTCTGTGCGAATAATCGAGCGCATATTACAGTTGTCGAATTCGCCATGGCGTTAATATAAATTCGAAAGTATGTTGTATTTAAAAAGAACGAATAGACCTATTCTACCACATGTAACCCGCCGTAAAGATGGTTTCGCTGCACCAAGCGACTGCTGTGCCGTGAAACCACCTTGTCAGGGGAAATCCGTACCAGCACGAATTCACACTTCTGCACTTCAGTCACTTTTTTTATGAGCATCTTGTACTGCCCAAATATGAGAAATTTTACGATAAAGTATTTTTCCGCATACATCAACTCCTCCTACTATTCGAATTCACTTCAAAGTTATTCAACACTAACTGCCATGAACTTTGAGCCTAGAAAGTTATATGCGCATGAGCCTACTTTTGAACAATGGATTAACGAGGAGTTTATTTTGTGGCAGTGGGGAGAGAAGGGTGCCCGACCCCTTTGTAAATGTGCGAGTGTGTGTGCGATCCGGTGAACGTGTTAATGGCCTTGTTGGTACTTGCTGTGTGACATAATTGCCCTTAAAATAACACAAGGCAAGTTTCTGCCTGTGTTGTCATCTTTGTGTTTCGTTTCCTGCGTCTTCGTGTTATATTAGCGGCAGTTATGTCATCTATATATTCTAAAGCTGCCGATGCACATTTTCTGTGTGTGTGTGTGCTTGTGTGCAAGCTCACGCAATACATCCATATTATGAGGCTCATCAGTTTAAGCAAACGGGCAGAAGAATGCTGAAACCCGCAGGTAATAAAATATGCGCGAAGAAAGTAATTAATAATTGTGAAAAAGTGCCTGCTTTAGCTTGTGTGCATTGAAAGATGCGCTTCATGCTGTAAAAGCTGGTGTTTCCTTTTTCTACAATCTCAACAATTGTTGTTTCAGGTCCTTGAAAATTCTTCGTTAGGTGGTTGAAAGTCCTTAAAAACCCTTGATTTTTCTCTTCAACATTGCTATGAACCCTGGCTAATGTTTTTTCTTGTGCTTGTTCAGATAGCGCTAAACGCTCGCTTTCAGCTGTGCAATTGAGCCGTAAATCTCAGGGGTGTCACAACGGTCGCGGAAGACGTTCAATGCACAGTTCTGCAATCATAATTTTTTGCTTTGCGTTCTAGCTTACAAATTTCTAGCTATGACAGGTGACTCTCTATGGTCGTCTTACAGGCATCCAGCTATGGCTGAAGCCAAAAAACGGACCCGTCAACAAGTGTCCTCCTCTGTGCGAGGCTCTTCAGGAACAAGCGGCGCGGAAAGCAAGCAAAGTTCTGTCACACTGACTGAAGACAAAAAGTGAGTGATCTGTTTGCATCACACGTGAGAGAAATGTCCGTCCCTGCCAACATGCCGCTAGCAGGATCCGAACCTGAGACCGAAGGTCGCCGGTTCGGTCTCTTCCAGCGGCAAGTTGTCTTTTCGTTCACTTCACTTTCTTCACATCTATATCAGAATTGTTACAATACACTTAACGTCCCCTATACCTTCCTTGGCATAATTATCTGCTGGTTTTCACTACGGTTGTGTCAAAAAAGAAAAAACAAGCGAGCCCTAAGAAAAATGCCCTTCCTTCATTCAAGTTGAGCCTAGAAAGCCAAGTTGCACGGGTTTCTCGCTCTTTCTCTCTATTTTGTTCTCAAATTGTTCCTCTTTCTCTCTCTCTTTTTCTCGTTCTTTCGCCCATAGCAACGCGGTCATGTGGTTCCCTTAAATGATCGTTCTGCTAGCCTGCCTGGATATCCGAGTGCTTACGACAATCCCATTCGGACTGTGGGTACCCGGGTTCGAATCCCGCCTCGCCATTAAACCTTTTAACAGCGAAGCTGTTCTTAGTCGAGGCTTTCATATCCGGGATCGGCGTAGAACTGATCACGTGGCAATTGGCCTTGGAGTGGGGCGAGAGTGAGGCTTGCTAGGACGGGGAGGGCTGCACCGTGCTGCGAGAGGCGAGGGGTGAACCTTCGAGAAACGCGCCAAGATGGGGTGACGGTGAGGCGCAGTGGAGTGTAAAATAGCGTGTTAGGGTCAGTGTTCAGGAGTTCGCGCTTTCAGAATGGCGAACATTTCTCCGTTCTTCCGAGGTAGAAGCCACCCGACGTGAGCGTCAGCGAGAGCCGACGCGCGAACGCGCATGTCGTCGCCGAGCCAACCGCGATGTTCACGAAAGTGAGGCCAAAGAAGCTAAGCGCCAGCGAAGGGAAGGCTTGCAAAACACAGAAGTGCGATATAGCCTGAGGAATGACAGGCATGAGCTTCGCCGTTTCGACAGTGTCCGCGAACTGTGGCTGGCTGGATTTTTTTCGTTTTATTTACTTCTCGTCTCCGCTTCTCCTGTCCTCTCCTTCTCCTTTCCTTCCTCCTCTTCACTTCCCGAGCAAAGTTTTCGGTTAACGCTCGCCTGATTCCTAGCTCCTTTCCTCAGCACTCCTCGTTTTTCTAGACTTTGCTCTCTTCCTCACTCTCATCCTCTGTGCTCTCTCCATCCACTTTCTTCGCTTTCCCTCGCGGCTGCTGTACTCGGCAGTGGGGCGTACCCAATTTCTGTGGCGCATACCCGGCCTAGCTTTCCTAGAATCGACGCGGGCTGTCGCTAAGCTTGAACAGGTCCTCTGTTGAAATCCTCGTTACCAGCCTCTCAAATCGGCTATTGTAGTTAGCACACAGCTGCTTACGCTTTGTAGAATCACCGCTACCAATTCGAAACGAAACGGTTAAAGCATATGTGGATGCAGTAGAAGCATAACATATCACTAATTTTTTAATCGGCGACTCTCAGTGGCAGATTGTCACGATTATTGAATATTGTGTACGACTAATGTATTGCCACGTGCGTTTCTTATTTTCACTTTTGCTGTATTCGGTTTTCGCCCACAAAGACTGTCAGTAACGCTCAGCGCAAACTGCGGCTCATTGTTCGAGAATCTTCGCGATATTGTAGATCGTTTTGTTAAGATTGCGAACAAGATGCGAACACTCGAGCTTATTCTAGAGCTTGCGCGACAACCAGCGATAACGCTGGAATATTCGATGGCGCATGTATAAAGGCCGACACGCTTCAGCGCTTCTGTTTTATCGACGGCCGACGCCCTGTTCGCCGCTATCAATGTACAGCGTGTATTGCTGTAGCTTGACTTTTCATCTCCCGGCCACAACTTCGGCCACATAAACAGTTTCATCTTGAACGCGCCGACTGATGTCTTCGTGGACGTCACGACTCCGTGACAGTATAAACCTATGTACGAGTAACGTGTGAGACTGTGTGTGACCAATGGCGATGCACGGCAGTTGATGTGGTCGAAGGTATACGGATTTCAACGCTTAGACCTTTGTTATTGTGAAGAAGACCATAGCTCTTGCGTTTCATTGCTGAAACATCGTTTCAAGGGACTCCGCAGTATTTCGTAATTGTCTGTTCAGCCGTTCGAATATTGTGGTACGTTAGCCGGGCAGATTGCAAGGACTGGCGTATCGGTCCCATGGAAGCGCGGACTATTTAAGAGCGGGTCCTTTGGTGTTCCAGCGATTCCTGGTTGTGGTCCAAAAACCGAGTAGGAACGTACAGTTCAGAAACACACACACAACAACAGAGATATTCTTCAGGCAGTACTGAATTTTTCACGTACATTAGCACTTACGAATACTGTTTCTTTATGCGTACATATCCAACAATGTTTCATGCCACTGAGGTGAGGCAGAGACAAAGAAAGTAATCTGTTTGCACACTCAGTCTACAACCCGTTTCATGAAAAACAATGCAGCTTTGAGATCAGCAAGAAAAACATTCAATAACAGCTCAACTGAAATACATCAGTATAAATAAATCATGGAAGACAGGTACCTATTACATGCAAACTTTCCAAAAATGTTAATAAGATTGTAGTTTCATGCTTATCTCTTATAGTATGATCAATGGGCATTAGCAAGTGAAGAGATAAATACTTCAAACAAAAAGTGAAGTAAGACTAACGATGTGCGTAAGATTACATCTCGAATGTAGCGAAATGAAGTTAAGCGAAACAGAAGTAAACATCGTAAATGGTAGCATGCGAGTGCGTGTATAGAAACACTGAAAAAACAACAATGCTTCAGCTTGTGTCGGAAAATAATATTGCAGCTTTAGCAGCAAAGCTGTTCAAGCTGGGGGTAAACCGTGTGACCGGATAAAATTATCATCATCATAAACGGATATGTGCCACAAGAATTGGGTAAATACCACTACTCACCACTGGTCCACTAAAACTGAAGAAGGTAACATTTAGCCCAAGAAATTCATGCGAAGCGACGGTGGCGAAGCCGAAACCCCGAAGTACGTACAACGAGAAAATACCAAGGAATAGGAAAGGAAACTTCCCCGGGGAATGGGAAAGGCAAACACTGGCGTCTTGATTCGTGCTGAAGTTCTCTCTTCTATGTAGCTCGTGGATTATTCACCCAGCTGCTGTTCATCTTGCAACTGCGGTTCTTCTCACAGCTTATGCACAGCAGTTCAGACAACACAACTACTATAGAGGTATTGAATGCGGATCACGTAGGATAAGCCATGTCACGGTTGTTGTACCAAAGTCTGGCCGTAACCACGAGGTAGAAATGTCCTTTACTCACCCGGAGGCACCGCGGTATTTTTGCTGTGTGTACATCGAGGCCCATTCTTCCACCGGAATGTCGACCGCGCAGCTTAACAGAAGCAAAATCACAGAAGCCTTGATCCAACTTGCAACAAAATGCGTCAGACAGTGCGGGTAGTGCAGTGCGGAGTGATGACCCACACAAAAATTGAGGGACACTTTGTAAATTCCAAAGTGCGTCTGGTGAAAGCGTGTGGCCATTCGACTGACTATGTGAATATATCGGTGGAATTCGCATTCTTGGGGCGCTTCTCCGAACCACTTGCCGTGGAATCAATACCGGGCCGCTTGGGAGCCATCCGACTAACTCGACTGGACGCGGTGGCGGCGTCCAGGCGGCACCGCCGACGGACGCCGCCGCTGCACGCCGCCGCCGCCGCGTTGCCCAGCAGTTGCGCAACACGGGTTGGAAGGAGCAGCGCGCAACTGTTGCTATGCGCCGCTGTGCCATCACGTGATCGCTGAGAGAGTGTGAGGCGGAGAGGCCATAGCTGGCACCGTGCCAGGGCGCGGCCGGATGGCGGACTGGACACCGCGAATATGAGACATTAAAGGCTTTCGCCTTAATAGTTAGGTACTGGAACAGATCGACTGGGGACTAGCAGATTATGCGGTGTCCCTTCGAACGAAGGTTCGGCTGCGGAACGCAAGTCTTACGCCCGTGTTCAGAAGAGCAAGCGTCTATGTGTTGATATTCGTATAGCTACGAACATATGACAGTAGAGGATCACCATTATATACAGCGTTACCTATTCGCCGTCACGATACGTTAAGGCTCATCCAGAGGTACGACTAAAAGGGGTTGCGCGACCAAGCCGCATCGCGACTAATCGCAAATTGTCGCAAATGGCCACTTTCATCGCAGAGAGACTGCGTAGGCTCAGTCGCTCGCTGCTCAATGTTTTCAGTCGCAGAACCGCAGTCGGAAACCTCTGGGCCAATCAAATGCGTAGGAAGAGGACGTGCGCTTATTTTACGGGGCAACAGCAATGGGAACAGACATGAATTGTGTGTGGCAACGGGTGTCGCTTCGCACGCAGGTGTGAAATGTACTCTAAATCGTCAACCAGTCTCAAGTTTCCTAATGGGGCCCTCCAACATACATTTTTTTAAAATGCGAATGCATTTCTCAGTCGGGCTATGTCAGGCGTCGGTGTCCGCGCGCCGGCAGGTGTTATCTCTCCGCTCTCATTCCCTCTCCCAAAGCAACAGCTGCGGGGGCGCGCGCTTATCCTCGCCCCTAGCAACCGGAGCAGGTGGTGCGGGCGGAGTAGCGGAGAGTGAGTGGAGTGTACATCCGTCACCTTGTGTCGCGTTTAGGCCGCCAGTCGCAAATGGCAACGGAGCTAGTCCACAGGTGTGAATGAGGCTTTAATGGGAGTCGCCGACGAAGAATGGCGAATTTTTAGGGGCGAAGCTCCTTAAAGCGGCACCCGTTCGTCCCTCGTAGTCGTAGTGCGTAACCAGTCGTAACGCTAGTACCAGATCTTGACCTCCAAGGTGGTGCCGGTGGGAGATATTTCCTGTGCGTTGTTGAACAATAAAAAATTCGCAGCGTGCGCGTTAACTAAAAGCCGAATTGTTCTGTCTCTCATTCCCCATTAGCAGCCATTGGCATGTTCCAGTAGAAACGTTAGTAGAAGTGTAAGTGTTAGCTAAAAGCCGACTTCTTCTGTCTCTCATTCCCATTAGCAGCCATTGTTTGCCTCCAAGGTAGTGCCTGGTGAGATTTCTCCTGTGCGTGATTAAACAATAAAAATTTTGTTCAAAACGCCGTTGATTGATGAAATAAACCAACGAAAGACGCCAGATGTTTTCCAAAAGCAAAACGAAAGAACGCACAGATGTTTCTAAAGCAAAACGAAAAGACGCCAGCTGCTTAACGACAGACGCCAGATGTTTTCTAAAGCAATGGTTTTCTAAACAAAGAAAATTCACAGCGTACATGTAAAATTCAAGTGAGCTGCAAGTCGTCATAACTCTCATCGAACCTTTAGTATAAACGCGCCCGATCTCACGTCGGTGATGATGTAGTGGGCAGAATTCACGGAAGATTCACGGTTTACCGATGAACCTCCGCAGCTTCGCCCACTCATCATCATTCACTCCGTGGATATGCTGCGATTTTTTCTGCGTCTGCTATCGTCCCATATGCTTGAACTATTTCGTTCTAAACCGGTAAAGGTAATTTGTTACAGCATAAGCGGCTGTGTATTCATTACAATAGCTAATTTAGGTGGCGATGTCCTCCGTTTACGGTGTACTTCACAAATGCAATGTGTATTGCGAAAACCGCATTATGTGAAAAGCGCAGTTCGAAACGCAGTTTAAAAGCCGGCATTGTCATAGTTATATATTCATGCATTCTACGATAGACATACCATTATTTGAAGCTCAGAATACCCGCCAGTGTCCCTCCAATCACGGTGAGGCGAAGTTTTCGCAAATGCAGATAGACACACTACCACAATGTTCGGGAGAAGTGCGTCTCTCCGAACAGGCAATGGGAAGCCAACTGGCAACTTTTGACCAGGCCTGGCGAGCCACTATTGGCCGCGAGATCGAGCAGAGTCGGCACCTAGCGGCGAGTGGGCGAAACCCGTGGTGTGGATGGCTCATTGCTTCCTATGCTAGTCACACCGCGTCCGCATGTGGGGCTTGCGCATCCTCAGAGGGCAGCTTACTCTGCTCTGTTAGCAGATTAGCAAATGCTCGTATACGCATACATACACGATGTACGCAAGCATGGTGCCTTCCAAAAATTGTATGCCCTCTAATATGTGAGTTCATGCATGTGTCAGTATGAGTCATGGTACCGTGCCTTCGCCAAAACCATTTCAATGTGGGTGCCACTTTGTCGTTCAAGCACATCACATAATGCATTTGGCGTCGTTCTAAATGAAAGATTTACTAAGTGACCAGGTGTTAATTTAGAATTTTAGCGGCACCGTCTCGAAAAGTTTTGGTGATTTCAAAATCCTTGTGATACCGCAAAGCGTGGGCCAGCGTCTGCAAAGAGCGGTTAGTGGTAAAAACGACCTCAAGCCACGCAGTTCTATAGCGGTATACGTTTTCACGCTAGCAGAAAAGCACAAAGTTCTACTTCATTTATTTACGCACAAATACTCGCTGTTCTTTTATTATTATTCTTTGGGGTCGCTAGGGCAAGAGTGATATAGTTAACTGGCTCAGTCGCGCAAATCTATTTATATTGTTGTATAGGAAGAATACAAGTTAAACACGTACAAATAAAGCAAGAGAAAACATCGAGCACAGTGCAAAACAAGACTGACCCAAGGCCAGCACCACATTTACTGGCACATTGCGCTTCTCTCACACGTAGTAGGTACGTTAGAACGGCTTCGCGCATTAATGTGGGAATCGAGGGCGTATACATCACCACGAGGCTGCAGTCAACGCGCTTTATTCGTCGATGATCGGCTCAACCAGCTCACAGCGAAGCGCCGCTGCGTACTTTTGAACGCATGCCGCCAACCGCCTATCCGCACTAACACGATTCTACTCATACATCGCAAGTTCGGCCACGTAGAGTGACCAACGCGCTACTGGGAAGTTATAGCTCCTAGGCATATTAAAGGGACACTAAAGGCAAATAACAATTTATGTCAGAGTGAAAGCTCAATGTATGACAACTTCTAAAACGGCAATATTATCAACAGCAGTGCCCTACTTACCGAGAAATTAAGCTAAATGTATCACATGATGAGCGCCACGAGCGGGACATTTTCGAAGTGATCCCGATGACGTATGAGAGTCTGCCTACAATAAATCACAAGTAATCAAACTAGCAGCAATGAAAAAAGAACCTTCCGCGCATCAAAAGACGTAATAAAATGGTGTTTGTTCGTTTCCATTTAATTCATGGAAAAAGGAACCTCTTTGGCGTTGCCATGGGGAACGGCGCGCGTGGTTCAAAGGTTCCTTTTCTCCGAACTGCGCTTTGCCCGGCGCCCTGCTTCGCTCACGCGGTCGCGTCTCAGTGGTAGTTTCGGGATCGCGTACTACCGCGTGTGTTTTGCGCGCTCGTGATAGTCGGTCTGACAGAAAGTTCGACAAAAGGCCGCATGCAACGACGCCGGCACTAAGAGCCGTCAGCATCATACCGCGTTCATCGGGGCTCAAGTCGCTGAATTGGAGCCCAGCGTCGCGAGCCAATGTCTCGTTGTCAAGTTCTCCGTCCACATCCATTGCGGCGATTGCGGCAAGCTTCGATGGCTCCGATGGCCGTTGTTGCTGCTGTGGGTCCCGCTACTTTCGCTCTGCTGCCACTAGTGTCGGCGGCCGCGCAGTAAAAGCGGGCAACGTTGGACACGGCAGCAGTGACGAATGAAAGTCGGATTTAAGGCGGGTGATTTGAAGTGCGCTAACGCGATGCGGACCACTAAAACGTGATTTTATTTCAAAATAAGCACTTCCTTGGCATAAAAGTAGCACTACGAGGTTTCTCGACCGCTATTTCAACAATCAACGTCGACTTAATATTTGCCTTTAGTGTCCCTTTAAGGACAACAGTTAAAAAGGATCGAACTTTCATATGCCGCACTGTCCTGCACCATTTAATGCGCAAGCTAACATGCAAAAAAAATGCACATTACATTAGTATAGCTGCACACAAAAAAGCTGCACATAAATATAGGCACCGTCCACTGACCAGAAGAAGCTGCGTTACTCGCACTGCGCCGTCCCAAGTTCGCTGACGTTGGCTGTTAGAGGCACGCGGAAAACAGACGCGTGAACGCGTCCCTCGTGCAGCCTGCCCACAGTCCGCCTATAATGAAGGGAGGGAGACAGGCGCAGCGCGCTCCATTTTGCCCTGCCCCGTCTCAATGTTGCTTTTTTATCCGCTAGGCTGTGCGTTCTGGCGCTAGAGTCACACGGGAAAACTCGACTGCACGGTGCCTATAAGTGCTTCGACGTATCGTAATATGCGTGCGGGAGAATGACTATAAAAGCACTCGTTGCATAAAGATTTGACTTCCCTTTGGTTTCACAGCCTGGCTGTTATGATCGAGGTTTGCCGTTTGTCGTAGATAGAAAATTATCATCATCGTGAACCGGCACGGGCTCAATGACCACCCAAGCATTATGCACGGACGGTTAACCAGAGAAGCTGAAGCGTGTGGGCACGTCCCACCTTGACTTGGTGCAAGCTTGACTTGGCTGGGCTACTAGTGCAAGCTGCTCAAATTTTTTTAGGTAACATCTTAAACGGAGGTTTTTTAAACGGCGGGCGTCGGGCGCTTGTCCCGTCAGAAGCTCGTCGACAACGAAGCGCCCCAACGAAGCGCCCAGCGAGTGCTGCTCGTTGGTGCAGTGTTGCGTGCTTTATAGTCACGCATACGATGCGCATTGATGTTGTTGCCTATGCTAAGTAGTAGTGTGGGATTAGTAGGCACATCGACTGCACTGTCGGGTAAAGGCTAGATTGTCGTCCGACGTAACAATGTCACTCACGTTACAGCGGTCATGTAACTTTGAACGAAACGAAGTGTACGATACGGCACAAGGATCTGTATAGCATAGTTAGCAGACAGAGGCGTATTCGGGCAGCGGTTGACTATACCTTGCTTCGTCCCAGGAGTAGATCTGTGGTATTTATTACATTATTACAAACGCGGCTAGCCAACTATTGAGGGCGCAATTGGTGATGTCGTGACATCATTCTTCTATGGGGTGCTTCCCGGAGCAGTTTGAAGCACTTGCCCGGCTTTGTGATAGAACTCTTGACTGACACGCCGAATGCCTGTTTTCGATTCCTGTTCGAGCCGTGAATTTATTATTTCCTTCCATCTCGATTTTTGCTCATCGACAACGCCGCCGACGCCGGCAGTGCACAGGATTTCGTGCAACACGGTCTCGTTAACGCTACCACGTTAATACTTTCAGATATAAAGACGCTTATTAGCGGGCACTCCGCGATGATACACGACTGCGACAGTCAAGACGGGGTGCCGACTCTGAGCGCGAGGAGCGTGCTGTCCGAGAAGAGCGGAAGAGGACGACCCACTAGTAAGCGCTCGAGAGGGCGACCCATTACAGGCTTGCAACGCTTGCAACGCTTCGCTACAATTACCCCGGGTGCGAAAAGGGAGCCGCCTGGCGACCTAACTGCTTGTCACTATGAGCGGGTCATGGTAGGGTTTCAGGCGCTCCACGTTGACAATATCGCGCCCTCGACGGCGCATGTCCGAAGATGGTTCAACGGGCTCGATCAGGTAGTTGACCGGGGATGTGCGTTTGACGACACGGTAGGGGCCCTCGTACTTGGGCAGCAGTTTTGGAAGAGAGGCCAGGTACAGTGGTAGGGACCGAGATCCATACGAGTGCTCCAGGGAGGAACGTGGGCGCAGAAGTAGTGGTGTCACCGCGAATGCTCTTCTGCCGCTCTTGGTCATGCGTAGTAAATGTCTTGGCAAGCTCCCGACACTCCTCAGCAAGTCTTGCTGTGGCAGAAATAGGAGCACACTCAGACGTATCCGGCTTGTATGGAAGGATTGTGTCGATTGTGCGCGACGGGTGCCTGCCGTACAATAAGAAAAAGAACGAGAAACCAGTAGTGCTCTGGGGGGCGGTATTAGTAGGCGTAGGTGACGAAAGGCAGAATGGCATCCCAATTTGTGTGATCGGCGGCGACGTACATCGAGAGGATGTTGCCGAGCGTGCGGTTAAAGCGTTCGGTGAGGCCATTCGTCTGCGGGTGGTAAGCAGTAGTTTTCCGGTGAACAACGTTGCACTCTTTGAGAATGGCTTCGACGACTTCGGACAAGAAGACACGGCCTCGATCGCTGAGCAGCTCCTGGGGTGGACCGTGGCGCAGCATGAATCGGTGCAGCAGGAAGGAGGCAACAGTTTCGGCGTATCGCGTAAGGTGGTCAACAGCGACGATGGCCCAGCGGTTACCAGCCGACGTTAGAGGAAGTGGTCCATACAAATCGATGCCAACGCGCCTAAACGGCCGGTCAGGGCAAGGTAGAGGTTGCAGACCTGCCGGCGACAGGTGCGTTGAAGTTTTGCGGCGCTGACAATCGATGCAGGAGTGAATGAACTTCTGCACGTAGCGGTACATCCCTCGCCAAAAGTACCGTTGGCGAATGCGGTGGTAGGTTTTCGATACCCCAGAGTGTGCACACTGCGGATCAGAGTGGAACGACTCGCATATGTCAGAACGCAGACTGCGGGGTATTACGAGTAGCCACTGGCGGCCGTCGCCGTAATTGCGTCGGTGGAGGAGGTCGTCGCGAACGGCGAAATGGTGTGCTTGACGACACAACGCGCGAGTGGATGGTGTCGCCGATGGATCAGTCAGCAAGGCTATCAGAGAGGCAATCCAGTGATCCTTGCGCTGTTCAGTAGCGATGGTGTGAATATCGATAGAGGAAACGGCATTGTGAGACACTGAGCTGGGAGTATTGTCGTCAGGCAAGGGGGAGCGCGAGAGTGCGTCGGCGTCAGCATGTTGGCGTCCGTTGCGGTACATCACGCGGATATCGTAGTCCTGTAGGCGAAGTGCCCAGCGGGCGAGGCGGCCTGAGGGATCCTTCAATGACGACAACCAGCATAGTGCATGATGGTCGGTGATGACATCAAATGGGCGGACATACAAATAAGGTCGGAATTTCGTAAGGGCCCAGATGATCGCCAGGCATTCCTTTTCGGTGACGGTGTAATTGGTCTCAACTTTAGTAAGCGTACGACTTGCATATGCCACGACATATTCAGGGAGCAGTCAAGGCGGTGATGCTGGGCTAGTTGGTTTGAATCACTAGTAATCATATTTGTAGCGCAAAAAAACCAGACGTAGACACAAGTAAGGAACACATACACAGAACCGTCGTCTAGCGCCCGTCCTGTGTATGTGTTCCTTACTTGTGTTTACGTCTGGTTTTTTTGCGCTACAAATATGATTACTAGTGATATTCAGGGAACCCTGGTTTGCGCTGCGCAAGGACAGCGCCAAGGCCAACACCGCTAGCGTCTGTGTGTACCTCTGTAGGGGCCGTTAGGGTCGTAGTGGCGTAGTATGGGAGGCGACGTCAACAAACGACGGAGCTTTGCGAAAGCGTCGTCGCACTCTGACGACCACGAATGGAGGGGCCCGTTACTTCCGAGGAGTTTCGTCAGTGGCGATATGATGGTCGCGAAATTTCGAATGAAGCGCCGAAAGTAGGAACACAGTCCTACGAAACTGCGCAGTTCTTTAACGGACGTAGGTTTGGGGAACTCGGTCACGGCCCGAAGCTTGGCTGGATCAGGAAGAATTCCGTCTTTAGACAGGATGTAGCCGAGGATTGTCAGCTGCCGTGCTGCAAATCGGCACTTCTTTAGATTGAGTTGCAGACCGGCGTCGCTCAAACGCGTCAAAACATGCCGTAGGCGTTGAAGATGCGTGGAGAAGCCCGGAGCAAACACGACGACGTCGTCGAGGTAGCACAAGCACGTGTGCCATTTCGGGTTGCGCAGAACGGTATCCATCATGCGCTCAAAGGTGGCGGGTGCATTACACAGCCCAAACGGCATGACGTTGAATTCATACAGGTCGTCGGGCGTGACAAAGGCGGTCTTCAGTCGAGCGTCATCAGCCATAGGTACTTTCCAGTACCCTGATCGCAAATCGAGAGATGAAAAAAATTCGGCGCCTTGCAGGCTGTCAATCGCGTCGTCTATTCGCGGCAGTGGATACACGTCCTTACATGTGATCTTGTTGAGTCGTCTGTAGTCCACACAGAACCGCACAGAACCGTCCTTCTTCGCAACAAGAACGACAGGAGACGCCCAAGGGCTGTTAGAGGGTCGAATGACATCGCGTCGAAGCATGTCGTCGACTTGCTCGGTGATTACACGGCGTTCTGCGGGAGATACGCGATATGGACGTTGCCGCAGTGGCAGGTGGTCGCCAGTGTCGATGCCATGCGTAACGGCCGACGTGCGGCCGAGAGAAGTTTGAGCGACATCGAAAGACGGCCGAAATTCTTCCAACAGGTCTAGAAGCTCGTAGGCGGCAGGGTACGGGATCAAAGAGCGAGGGGCATCGAATGAGGGCCGAAGTTGTTGTGAAAGCTCAGCACCTCCACCAAATTATAAAGACGCTTATTAGCGGGCACTCGCTATTAGCGGGCACTATAAAGACGCTTATTAGCGACAGTCAAGGCGGGTTGCCGATTCTGAGCGCGAGGAGCGTGCTGTCCGAGAAGAGCGGAAGAGGACGACCCACTAGTAAGGGCTCGAGAGGGCGACCCATTACAGGCTTGCAACGCTTCGCTACACAGAGTCTATTCTCTCTGTTCCTGATACAGACTATATAGGTATGTCACATACGTTACCAGGTGGAAACGGTTATTCATGCCATTACCTGTGAATGGACAGACAGACACACAGACAGACAAAGTCTGCTCGCATGGGCTCAGAACGAACAGTGAGTAATCTCCTTCCATAACACGTGACTCAAACGTCATCAGAAATTTACGGATCTTCGCCATTCAACTTCTCACTAGTTTTTTTTTTATTATTGCTGGTTTATATCGGACACATTATTCCACTTCTCCAAGTTCATTAAAACTAAGCTCTAATACAAAAAGGAAAGTCATCCCTATTGCAAAAGCAGCGCAGTTCCAGTGCGCCCAGCGTGATACCAGTACGTTTTTTGGCACTGGATCGCAGTGGGAAAACTGGAATACGCTCCGATTCACTGGGACTCCGGTGAACGCACTCGGAAAGAGCTGGGTCGCACTGGTACGGGCTCTGGCTTTGCCGCTGTGACTCTGGCGCTCACCGGGAAGCGCTGGAGACGCTGGAATTTTCACTGGCGTGCGGTGGCACATACTGAAGCCTGCACTGTTTCTGCCAGTGCCACGCGCTGCTTTCAGTATTGTGCACGGCGGAATACTTCGGTATCGTTGAACAGCGTATGTTTGATTCGATGGTACCGATAGATGCTATCCTAACAGGTTCCAAGCATGTCTCACAAATTCTAGCTTGGCTGAGAAAGATGGTGAGATATATGCGCACTATTTTCATGATGTACGTGATATGTGAAACCACGGTCACTTTTAATGTTTCCCTGTCGAATGTGGCGAAAAATATGTTAATACACCCAGAGCAGCCAACACTGATCATTTTGCTTTCTAGCACGCCTTTTTCTTGTTTTTTTTTTTGCAATGCCAATAACGTCGTTAATTCTTGCAGAGCACAGAGCTGCAATAAATACACATTTCGTGCATGTCGTGCATATATATCAGCTTTGCATCTGTGATGTGTTGCGGTAATGATATCATATTGTATTGATTATAAGTCTGGAGGCGTCGGTCTGAACATACAGAGCAAATCGTTACATCGCCGTGCAGTTGGCATGAACTAAATGAGCTCTGGCTTCGCGACCTCTCCCAATGGAGGCCAGGAAAACAGCCGTCGTTCGATATCGCCACACTGGAAACGCATCTCGGGCAATTCTTGCACTTCCACTTACTTCAGCTATACGTTAGGTAACAGTTAAAACGCTTCCGAGGCTAAAATGCAGAACCTTCAACCATCTCAACTCATCTGCGCCGAGATGGTCCTACCCTGTGCGACGCCCAGCGATAGTTAGGCCTAGCTTACCGGCCGAGTCCGTCTACATGCCACCGGCGCTTGTTGGTTTAAGTACACGCAATTCCAACTTGTAAGGAATACTGGGAAGTACAGTCAGGACCGAAAGCAGCCGGCCGCATTCGCCGGTACTTCTCTGACTCATACGTCAGAACGCATACCTGTCAACTGGTACGCGTTAGTGAACTAATACACCGGCATCTTTTTTCAGCGAATTGTATTTCTTTTTGCTGAGCGGTTTTTAGTTGTAGGTATCGATAGAACTGCATATTAGTATACAGGCATGCCCGCCTCGCAGTAATATCGTCGCTCGCGCAAGAAAACTACTCATTATGAATTCTTGTAGGCGCGTCTTTATCGAATGAGTGATCATAAAGCTTCTGTGCATGTTGATCATTACCAAGGGCGAGAAACGGCTAATAAACTTCGGCAGTAACAACCGTCAAGCTGTACCGTGCTCCTCGATCCATTTGATATTTTTCGGAGTTAAGACGGGAGTTCCTAAAGGGACCCTGAAACGGCTTTGACGATTTTGTAAGAACACATTGAGCCGGTAGAGCATGTCCTAAGGATCATTTACAGACCGATTTAAGCTCTATGCGTAAACTGTGTAATTTATTACAAGGCTTTAAAGCTGCGAATCGCCACCGATCACAGCGGCTCAGCCAAACGCGTTTTCAAACCGCCCACTTCCAGTGCGCGTCTTATTGGAAGCGCGACGTCACGCGGGCGGCTGATCTGATTGGAAATGTCCAGTACACGTCACTGAACCTCCTGTGGGCAGCGAGCGTCGTCTGCCAGTGTTACAACGTACTCCGTGTTGACGTGAGCTGAGCGACAGTGTTTATCTCGATATTTCGTTTCTTGGACATAATAAATGCCACTAGCCGTGTTGTCTACCACACTATCTAGCATTGGTGACTTGTAAATGCGACCTCAAGGATTTCAAGCTCCGACAGGAATGTGTGCGACAGTCAACGAAGTCGGACGGAGAGGCAACTACCGCGCACTTTCTTGTTCAACGTGTTTGTGAACTCCCTGTGCATGATGCATCGTGGTTTAACAGTGCCCTATTGCGTCATAACAACCTTGCTGCGCGAACGATGGACCGATCAGCGACAGCAAAAGTTCATATAACGCCAGCTGGATCCCCTTGCCGGGCCCATCGCCGCCAGCGGCGACAGGTTGGATCAACGTCCTTTCCGGGCTCAACAGATATCGCTTTATATATCGGAAGACCTAAACCGACCTCTCACCAAATGCGATGACGACTGTCAAGCGTCTAGCATGAACGAGACCTGGATACAAGCCAAGATTATAACTGCATGCTGTGTACAGCTCGCGCCGTGGAGCGCACGGCGAAAAACTCGGCCGTGCCGGTAATCGCAGCCACTCCGCCGCCGGGATTTCCTTCTTCCTTTCAATATGCGATATTATTGTGAACGCATCGTAAAGCGCGCAACAGCGGTAGCAAAGCTGTGACTTCTTTATGAGCGTAGGCTATTAACCTGTACACTGCCGTTTCGAACCGGTAGGCCTAGCGACGATACCGGCGCCGAGCCACCGGCTGAGGCCGCCGCCGCCAGCCGGAGCGAGCTACTGCTTATCCGCCGCAATGCGTGTGCCGCCAAAATCTCTTACTGACTCATCCATCCCTTGTACAGCAGGAAATATTGTGCATTCTCGAGATTTTCGTGATGTTACCTTTGCCAAACGGCATGAGCGGCCATTCACTGTTTCAGCGGACGCGCCTCTAACCTGCTTCACGGCGACCGTTTCATCTTCATTCACGTTTAACTTATTACTGTGATCAAAGTCCTGCATTGACAACACAGTCTACATGGAAAGTGTCATTTCGACAAATAAAAGCGCAATAAGCTTTTTTTTTTTTTTTTTGGTCCCTTCGGCCTTTTTTTTCTCCTATTGTCGTATAGCGGATAGCTGCTCCTGCGCAAGTTTGGGCAATTATTTTTCCGGATACTGTAGCTTGTGTCGCTTGTCAGTGCTTGCGTTCACATGGAGAAGATATCTGCTCTCCATGACGTACGGGAACGTGATTTCTCTTTTTTATTTCCTACTATTATTCGCAAAAGGAGGCAAGCTCGTCAACCCGACGAGACCACCTCGTCACACGTAAGCATATCAACCTGTTCTTTTTTTCTTTTAGCGCGCGGATGCAGTTAAGCTGAAATAAAATAACATACGTGGAGGTGCGGACACAGTTTTCCACCGCGTTCACAATCGTCTTGCGTTGTCGAGGATTGGTGCAAAACGCCATATACCTGAAACACGCCAGCAAGCAAGGGCCGCACCAGCAGCGCTCCGAGAACTACAACTAAGATGCGACAGTGCCACTGTCGGAAACTCGCGCATGCGCAGATGGGCCGGGGGGATCGGTCTATTGGTGACTTGTAAAGCTGCGACATCGTGCAATGTTCGTGAGGCATCTGGCGAGCGGAATCCCTTCAGCTCGTCGCTGCAATGAGCGTCGCGCTCTCGCTATCCCTTGAACGCCACGATCCACGTGTCTGTGGCTGTAACATCACCCCTGCAGACACAACCACATTGCCCGAGTTTACGCATATCGGTGATCGTTCTCGAATTATTTTTGTTTGTCCGCATGCTTTTGCAGATTGTCGCCGTACAGGAGAATAAAATAAGATCTGCTGGTAGTGTGGCGGCACCTGTCGGAGCAGATATCCACCACTCCGCGAGCTTCGTCTTTGTTGGGCCTCCGAGATTGCACACAACCCGTCGGCGCACAATATCTGAGGCCATGACTGGTCGAAGCTCAAACCGTGAAGTGCGCTCAGGAGAGCGCTGCGATCGCCGACGATGGCAGGGTGTCTGTGAGTTGAGGGTGCAAGGCAGTGGTGAGGAGGAGGGTATAGATATAAATTCCGTAGCGGCCTTGGTACACAGTGCGTCGCTTAATTTCTGGTGCGATTGATTTGGGGATGCTCCTGCCTAAACGCTGGCAAAACTTCAAAAAACCGTTTCAGGGTCCCTTCAAAGAAACTTAGCACTCTTCTCTTTTGGGCATTTCATTTGTTGCCGGCAACCATTTCTTTCTGTCTAATAAAGAAGCTAGCTTGATTTGGAAAGGAAGATCGCGTCTTTCTTGAGTACGCAATATCACAATATGAAACGAAACGCTGTCTTACTCTATTGACTAGACATTTAACAACGATGCCAGCATGTGTCAGCGTGGCGGAGTGGTAGAGTACTCGGTTGGGGATCGAGAGGTGTTGAGTTGGAATTCTTGTGGGAGAGCTTCTTTTTTTCATAAGGTTTTTTTATTGCACCAATGCTTTCTATATCGCTTTCTTAACTAATATATTTGTGTAGGGCAAGTAGGCACCGCCGTTTATACGCTGTAGAGCCTTTTTGCGCTTGAGTCCCAGCGCCTCCCACAAAAGCGCCGCTCCAGCGGCCCAGTGTGCAGCGCGACAATGGGCCCATAATCCGGCATGGCACTGGACGCTGGTACCCAGTAGCGCTGGATTTTGCAATAGTGATATTGTAATTGTTTTACAAAATTCCGCATTATTCTCATTGCAGAAGCTGTCGGGTTATGCAGTCTCTTATTTTTAAACACTGGGGCTGTTTAAGCTCGTGGTAATTTGTCTGACTGAAACAGAAATGGTCATCATCATAAACCGGCACGCGCTTTCTTCGTCCTCGTCTTCATCGTCGTCGTCTTCTTCTTCTGCTTCGCTTATAGAACACGTTTGGCGACTTCGCCGGCGCGGGATACGATAACCTGATGGGTGAGAGAACGGCTACGGAGAGAAACAAAGAAAGAAGGCAAGACAGAGAGACAGAAAAAAAAGAAAAAATCACGCCATATCCACGCAGTGAATGATGATTCAGGAGCTGGCTCGAAGATAATCGGGTAAACCGTGAATGCTCCGTACAATTCCTCTACTGTCATATAAAGACGCGACGCGTTGTTTTAGTAGCGATTTTGGTCAGGTTCTTGTCAAACCTCAAGCGGTCGCTGACCTTGCAGCTCAGGCCCAACGTGTGGTCGAGAAAAAGAAGAAGAAGAAGAAACAGTTATTTAGATCAGGGCTTGGAGTCGTTAGGGTGGGTGGTGCCCCTCTTCCAGGGGCACCACTCACAGAGGCGAGATGGCAGCCGCCGGACGTTGTGTACACTGATATGTTATGTGATCCAGTGTCGGTGTTGCTTCGCACCACGGACATTTGTTGCTGTATCTGTGAGGGTACATTCTGTGTAACCTGTGTAAATGTGGGTATGTGTTTGTTTGGAGGCGACGCCAGTCCCGTGCTTGTCTCCTATTTAGGTAAGGATGAGGGGGAGCTTTAGTTCACCTACCTAGTTTTTGAAATTCGAGGATTTCTCTTGGCGCGCCAGGTGTCGAAGTGTCCTCCCGGGTGATGTGGTCCGCGGCTCGGCATGTCATGCCTCGAGCCAAACGGTCCGCCCGCTCGTTCCCCTCAACTCCTGAGTGCGCCGGGCACCAAGTCACACCATGATTCATTGTGAGAGCCGTCCCCAGTATGCGTCCGGTAAGACACCGCAGTCCGGTAAGACACCGCCAAGGAAAAGACGGCAGGCGTCCTGTGCGTCCGTCAAAATAAACGCCCATTCGGCCTTGGCCTCCGCTGCGCGTATGGTCAAAGCTATGGCCGCGGCTTCGGCCGTTACAATTGATCTCGTGCGAATAGACACCGCAGTGTTTGTTCGCCCTTGGTTAGTCACAACTGCAGCGAAAGGAGGGACCATATTTGCGCTTCGATGGTAGGGAGTGGTGTCTGTAAAGTACGTATTAGGATTGTCCTGCCGCTTTTGTAAGGTGACCGCCCGGGAGCGTCTCCGTGCAGCGTGGTGGATTGGGTGCATGTGACGGGGGATCGGGGCCACGTGGATCCTCTCTCGGAGTTCAGATGGCAGTAGTATGGTTTCATCACCGCAGAACTGTGGCGAGAGTGGGTAGTGTAATTTCTGTAAGACCGAACGGCCCTAAGGAGTCCTGTTAAGTCGTTCCCGTTGAGCCATTAGCGCGGCCGCTGCATATTCCTCGTACGTATTTCCCATGCCCAATTCATGCAGTCGGGCCGTGCTTGTGTTCTGAGGCAGGTCGAGTGCCGCTTTACAGGCGATCCTGATTAGTTTGGAAATCGCACTTGAAGCGCGCGTCGGCGCCACCAACTTCAGGTAGCGACCGCTTCCTGCGCTTGGCCGCTGCATCCCGCGCCCGTACCTCTTCGAGGTTCTCTTGCCGCCGCTTCCGCGCTGCTTTGGCTTCGCGGGCTTGTATCTCGGGGTCCGCGCGACGCTTACATCTCTCTGCGGCCTCGCGGGCTCTCACCGCAGGGTCTTGGCGGCGAGCCCGCACTGCTGCTGCCTTGCGATCCCTCCGCTCCGCCGCCTTGTCTTCATCGTTCATGTTACTAGTATCGAAGCGCACTGACTGACGACTGTGAAAAAAGAGAGGAAGCGCGCAGTTGTGGCCCTCTAGCGGTTTCCTATCAAACTAGAGCACGAGCCGGAGTGGAGCGAGCGCCGCGTGCTGCATTTGGCTATGCTGTATCTGGTTTTGCCTGCGTTATTATCATCATCAACGCGCTCGAAGAACAAGAGGAAGCAGACTTCTCTTTCGCGCGAGCTGCGCCTGTAGCGGTCACCTCTGGAACTAAGGTTACGGCGCGGCACTTCGCGTCAGCTTAAGAACCTGGAGAGCCAGCTCCTAAAAAGGAACGGAAAAATTCATGGCGAAAAAAGCTTCTGAGCGAGTAGAGATTCGAACCCGCATTCCTACGATTCGAAGGCCAGTATCGTAACTACTCGGCTTTCGAGGCAAGCTAACATAGCACAGCATACCCTTGTATGATGAAAAGAAGGTGACTTTTAAGGGCTTGTTTTTTCTTTGCTAGACAGAATATAATGAGGACTAACAGACAATAATGCGAACGAAAGTATAGAGCGTGTTATTTGTAATAATTAGGGTATAAGTGTGTAGAAAGTAACGTGGACGAAAAGATAACCTGCCGCCGGCAGGGACCGAACCTTCGACCTTCGAATAACGCGTCCGATGCTCTACCATTGAGTTACGGCGGCGGTCATCCTCTCGTCCACTTTATTGGGTATATATGTGCATTTATACCTAGGAGTGTTAGCCAGCGCCGATCGCAGCCATGGCGGCGAGTGTGGAACACTCTTTTTCTGCCTGTTGGCGTCACGTAGCGCGTTATCTTTTTAGGAGCCGGCAGCTGACCAATAATCCCTCGCATACTACCTGAAGGCATCAAGGCTGCCAGAACGAGACCCTCGCTAGGAATGAAGCAAAGATGACTTTTAAGGGCTCGTTTTTTCTTTGTTAGGCACAATATTAATGAGAACTAAAAGAAGAAAAGAAAACGGAAATTTCCGTGATATTCCGGCGCAACCGGCGCAGGACAGTAGTTAATTGTGTATCGGGTTAGTTGCATAAAAATAGAAAAAGAAACGCGTGTGGCACTATGTCGTTATTTACCGTATATCGCTTCCATATATTCTCACTAGATTTTGCTGTGGGTTGAATTCGATTCTCTTTTTCTGTCGCTAGACACGCACTTGCTGGTACCTCTTCGATGTGAATCGACGCATTAATTAGAGGTTGATCAGTCGAGCAGCAGAACATATTTGGTAAGGATCTCAGTTTTGGCAACTCTGAAATAAAACGACATTTATTACATTTGCTGAGCTATTGCGTGTTGAAATAGCTGTATTTTCCCAGTGCTGTCATGGGTACTTTTTTTAAAAGACGGAGAATGCTGTCGTCATTTAAAAAATGCCTGCAATGCTCATTGTATATTTATTTCATTTGCAGGTACCCTAAGAAGTTGAAGGTGTCCCATGCAGAAACAGGCGACAAACAATTGGGCAAGAGACCCTCGCAGTGTGGCTTGTGCCAAAAACTATTTAAGAGCATCTGCGCGCTTCGAGCACACTTATACGTTCACGCAGGTGTAAAAGGACACGCTTGTGATGTGTGTGGCAGGAAATTCTCCCAGAAATGTCACCTCGTGAGGCACAATCGCACGCACACGGGCGAAAGGCCTTACGAATGCTCGTTGTGCCCGGCCAGGTTCGCGTGCAGTAAGAGTCGCAAAAACCATATGTTGACCCACACTGGGGAACGCCCACATCAGTGCAGTGAGTGCGGACAGACATTCGCCGTGAAATGGGGCCTTGTACGCCACACTCAGACTCATTCTGGAAAGAAGAGCTTTGGCTGCGACGTGTGCGGCGGGAAATTTTCCCGCGGAGATACCCTCCGGCGCCATACCCGAACGCACACCGGTGAGAAGCCCTACGTGTGCCGCCTATGTCCTTCTACATTTGCAAGCCTGGTACAGTTAAAAGTTCACTGTCTGATCCACATTCGTGAGCAGGCTCATAACGGCGGCATACACGAGGAGAGTTCGACCTCACTGTGCACACTTTCGAAAAATAAGCTTATTCACTCAAGTGTAGAGGAGTTTGACTGCAAGTTCTGTAGCCGCAAATTTAGTTATAAACACACACTAACAAGGCATATGCGTACGCATACAGGGGAAAAGCCCTACGTCTGCCACTTGTGTCCTGCGGCGTTCCCAATGATGGAAACGCTGAAAAGACATGTTTTAGCCCACACTGGTGAGCGACCTTATAGGTGCGAGGTATGTGGGAAGAGTTTCACCGCAAGAGGGACCCTTTGGAACCATAAGCGTATTCACTCAGCGAAAAAGTATTTCTGCTGTCAGATTTGTAGCAGGAAATTTCTTGATAAACAAGTACTAACAAGGCACATGCGCACGCATACAGGCGAGAAGCCCTACGTCTGCCACCTATGTCCTGCAGCATTCGCGCGAATGAGCACGCTGAAAAGTCATCTTTTAACCCATACTGGTGAGCGGCCTCACAAGTGCAACATATGCGAAAAGACTTTTACTGCGAAAACGACCCTTTCGAAGCATCAGCTTATTCATTCAAGCATAAAGAAGCTTTGTTGCGAGTTCTGTAGCCGCAAATTTAACCGTAAACCACAGCTAACCAGCCACATGCGAACGCACACGGGCGAGAAACCGTATCAGTGCCACCTGTGTCCTGCTGCATTCGCGCACAGGACAACGCTCGAAGGGCACGTAGCATCGCACACTGGTGAGCGACCTCATAGGTGCAACATATGCGGCAAGACATACATGGCAAGATCGGGCCTTTCGCATCATTAGCATGTTCACTCAAAAAGTAGCTAAGCTGTAACCGAAATTTTGTGGGAGAGAAGCACAAAGCTCAGACCATTTGAGATGCTGTAGCACACACTGCTGAGAAGCTGTACCGGTGGCGCAAATGCCTGTCTACACTCGCATGAAAGAAGTTCTCAACCAAATGCTCAACCAAAATGCCTGAAGAATGTCTACGGGACCAATGTATGAGATCGTACAAGCACAACATGGAATGTTGAGAGCTAGTAAGGAGGGTCGCCATTGGCAATGGTTTCACACCGGTGCGCAATATACCCGGCTACATTTCATGTAAACAATTGTTCGGAATCGAAAATACTTGTGAGGCGCTGGGTGGCTTCGGTGCATTGGGATGGAGAATTGCCTCCAGATCTTGGCTGCTTCATGGTACGCGGACTCAGACGGGGTGAGGCTACCCCGTGTGTGTCCAGAAGTTCTGCCACGATTAAATGCGCTAGCAACACACTTAAGAACCGCTCATAACCACGGAAACGTAAAGACCGCTTATGTTGCGTCCAATAACTTGTGACCGTAGGCATATGATTGTGCCGAAAATTTAGCTGTCGAAAGAGCCGGTGGCACGAACAGCGGCAACGGAGTGTAGTAGGGTCTTTCTTGTACCAATTCCGTCATGGCATATATCGCAGAACGAACCACCTGGATATTTACGACTGCGTGAACGCGGCCAAAAAGCCACTGTACAGAATCCTAGCAGTGTTGAATTCTTACGAATAGCAGGTCGAATTATAAATCTTTAAGGGGCTGCACGCAGAGAAAGGTGGCAGCAGGATATTTTAGCATCACGGCACGCACATTGTCTGCAGAAGGCAGATACCATGAATTCATTAACATGATTTCATTTGAGGCCACTGTATGACATAATGCAGTGCATACGCAGTCAATGCGAAGTAGGCAATGTCATTGTGATGTTACGAGTTCACCTGAGCTTCCATTCACTTCGTTTTGTTCTGTTCGTTGATCGCAGTTTATGCCCTAATACTTACTGTTGCTGGTGTCTTGACTGTTTCATAATAAAAACGGAACTGGAATCTCGGTTGCATTCCTCCTTATGTCCTACGTGCAGTAGATGCAAGTAAAACGTAGATGGTGCGCCAAAATAAGTTTGCTGGGGTTACTCTTAATCAGCTTTTTGCAAGGGAGTTCGTTTTATTGCAGTGGGCATAATACTGCCCTCATGCTGACCATGAACTGCAGATGCGAATTCGAAAAGTAGGTGGGCCAACATATGAGGGCGGCCTTCCTAGTCTTCATACTGGGATGTTTCCATTGGAAAAGCCTAGCATATAGGGCACATATACACGGATGTTGACTCCGGCAATCGCAACTGCATTTATTCTGCGTACCTGTGATGGCGCGGCACGCTACCGTGATCTGTGTGTTCGCTTAATCAAGTTAAGTTTTAAGAGCTTTTGTGTACCCTTGACTTACTCTTCCCCACCCTCACTTGGGATTAGAAAGAGGATAAGCTTATGTCAAAATAAGGATAACCAAAGTCTGAACCATAAAATACACATGAAAAGGAAACGGAAATATGGGGGGGGGGGCCAAGAGATGTTTGCCACTTTGACAGCTGGGCGAAACAGTTGTAGTACTGGTCTACTTGAGCATGGGCTGTTCTCTGCTGCCCGCCATCCTGACTCCCCCTTGTTTGCTATCTTTAAATTTATATTCTGAGCCACTATTGCATAGACTTTGGGTTGTTATATTACTCTGCTTCGTAAATATTCGCCTACACTGATCCTCTTGGTGCCTCAGAACTACAAAATGGTAGTTAACTGCGCTATCGGTAAGAACACAAATCTCTGCGCCGTTTCACAGCAGTTGCCCTTACAGGTTCCATTATTTCCCAGCACCGGTACCCTTTCTCTTTCCGCGTGTTGTCACAGTGCAAACCATCCTTTGTTTGCCCATCCCGGGTACTGACTGCGCCAACCGTGGAACATTTCCTTCTTTTTAATATTTATTTTATTGTACCCACTCAGACTTCAGTTAGGCTTCTCTTTGCGTAAGCTCATTTTATTCCTACGGCCTTTTAATATGTGAAAG
>NC_051178.1:56859181-56905614 GCF_013339695.2 Rhipicephalus sanguineus
ACACAACAAAAACAGTACAACCTGCCTGTCTTCACGGTTGCATATTTGTCAAAAGTGATGCTAGCCTTTTGTACTAATTTACTTGAATACATGTGTAGGCTGACACCAAGTTTCTCGGGTATCCCTTTTTTTTATTGTATTTACATACTCTCACGGTGAAATGCACATGTCAGTGTACATTATATGATTTTACACCTTACTTTCATGTTTCTTTACTGCTGTTAATTATGTATAGTGCTTAGGTTCTACTGTAACTGTTGTTCGACGTGTTCAGTATTTGGAGGAGGTTGTGTGCGCCACGATAGACATATATATATATATATATATATATATATTATATATATATATATATATATATATATATATATATATATATATATATATATATATATATATATATATATCCTTATATTAACATGAGACTACTACTGTTTTGATTCCAATAAAATATTGCAACCGCTGGTCCTTGTATGACTTGAAGTATGGCTACTTGTCGTGCATAGAAATGAAAGAAATGAACCTGTGCATGCAAACCAAATTGCAGAAACATTCTCTGCTCAATATAACTGCTTGCGTTTTATTACCAAACAAGTTGAACAGATGATTCACGCATTATGACAGATTGTAGAGGACAGATAGGCAACGGAAAGTTAGGCAGAAATCACAGTGTTCTAACGTAGCTTGGGTGATTTTTCATCCATAGTAGCGTAATTGAAGGTGCCTGTTGTATAAATAAAGTTTAACATAATGAGCAGGTGGTCAATGAGTACACATACGATAGTTTTTCCAGTTGTTTGCATATTTGCTACAATCCTCATGTTTCTGTGTTATGAATATGAGCTTCATAATTGCGAACAAGCCAACCTGTCTGCGGCTGTGAAAATACCATACTATTAATTCAAAAGAACTATTATTTTCTGAATAACCGCTGTTTCACTGAGGAAGGCGGTAATGCCTATTTCTTAATTCTTACTACATCAGCTATGCTAGAGGAGGGCCAAGTACATATGGGCGTTCACAAGAGAGAAGTGCAAGCACATTAACTTTTTTTTTTATTTTGCAGGGGACCTGTCACTGGAAAATTTGGGGAGGTTGCGCTTGACCTTGGGGCAAGCGTCGGGCATTCGCTTTAACGCGGAAGCGTGATGCTTAACAGAAGATTAATGAGTAAGATAGTAGGGAGCATGAAAGCAACTGAATACTGAATACGAGTTATAGAGAACCATTCTCATCATCAGCCTGTCTACGCCCACTGAAGGGCAAAGGCCTCTCCCATGTTCCGCCAATCAACCCGGTCCTGTGCTTTCTGCTGGCATGTTATACCATATATATATATATATATATATATATATATATATATATATATATATATATATATATATATATATATATATATATATATATATATATATATATATATATTATATATAGAGAGGAGGGATGGAGGAGGAGAAGGAGGGAGGGCGGGAGAGGCTTGCTGCCGGGACGAGACGAGCTGAGCATGCGCGGTGGGGGTGTGGACGGCGCCGCCGACGCTGCAGGTGCGACTAAGAAATGCTCCGCATTTAAAAAATATAGCAGCTTCGCACTAGTGGCATAGAGGTACGTACGAATTACAAAGGTGGACACTGCTTCCCGAAAGCGCCGGAGCCACGTGGCTTCATGCCATCCGCTAGATTGCAACACATCCCTCCCTGTCTC
The DNA here is from genome assembly GCF_013339695.2 of Rhipicephalus sanguineus. Classification (NCBI taxonomy): domain Eukaryota; kingdom Metazoa; phylum Arthropoda; class Arachnida; order Ixodida; family Ixodidae; genus Rhipicephalus; species Rhipicephalus sanguineus. The sequence continues at coordinate 56,860,883 of NC_051178.1, forward strand.
CAAAGAAACGCGCGTGCTAGTTATCTACTGTACTACCTTTTCTAGTGCACTATACATCTAGTTGGATATGTGGCTGTGGACGTCGCTTTCATTGGCTCGCAGTGCGGCTTTAAATCCGTCCTTATCGTCTGCGATCGGACGGTTTGATATCGTCGATCGGGCATGGATCGGGTCCGAAATATCTGCTGCATGGCGTTGACGCGATGCCAACGTTATCCCGATCCATGTTCATGAACATATTAGGCCACGAACAAGTACGGACAGCAGCAAGGCGACGCTAAAAAGATGTGCGATAACCTGCTAGACGTGCTTCGTGGTTTTCGCAGTGGTCATCTGCGTGAACGACTCTCCATAGCTACTGATTGGTGATGATGCCTTCATTAATTTGCAAAGTGTTTACTGTATTTGTCAGTCAAGACTGAGGCTGACATTTGTCGCATTGTGCTGTTCGGCGCAGAATGATTTCTTTTTTTGTGCTCTTCACTTCGTGCATGATGTGCGTGGATTGCTTCACATTAAGCAAGAAGCAGCAAGTCGGAATGCTTTTGCACGTTTGCGAGAAAATCGTTTCTTGGCGCGAGAAAGTGAGTCGCCGCGCGCATCGTTAGGTTTTCTTTGCGCATACAATGCCGGTACACGTAGGTCAAATGCGATGCATGGGAGTGCAATTGGGTGAAAGAGCGCCGTTATGCTTAGAATTGTCATTTGTGGTGTTCGCAGATTCCTTGAAACCTTTGATACGAGCGCAATCACAGAGAACTTGAGAATTTGAGAAGAGTTTTTGTTAGCCATGGCTACAACGCACTCTTCTCAATAAACACTCCCTGCCTCAGTAGCGCATGCATGGCATCCAAGGTTTTTTTTAGGAGCGGCGCTCCTTATAGCATCACGTGGTCGGTCGTCGCTCCATCCGGCGTGTCCCCGCCGTCGCATCTCCCATATCATTCAATAGATGGCGCTGTCCCATAGAGATGCATGCAAACTACAGTTAGGTGACGATATACTAGATGGCGCTGTCCCATTGTAGATAAGGCATTAGGACAACATGAAACAAGGAAGTTTTTTTCTTCTTTTTCTTTTTTTCGCCTTCGAGCCTGGTGGCAGACATGTCACCGCCCCGTTATAAAGGGGACGCTCATAGCATCCATCCATCCATCCCAGAAAAAAAATAAAAAATAGAAAGTAAAGTAAATAAAAAAATTAAAAAAAATAAAAAAGTAAAGAAATAACAATAATTGAAAAAGAAGGAAAAAAGGAAAGGGGAAAAATAAAGCGGCGTATCGCTTTGATTACTGCTGGGCGAAACCACTGAACATTTCACGGTGTAACCATAATTGCTTCAGGAGCCTCGCCCAAGCTCTTCATCATTCACCTGTGGATATGCTGTAATTTTTTTTAGCTGCTGCAACTGCTCGTGACTGCTTTTCGAGAAAGAGCGATGTGTAGTGCGCTGGAGAAAATTTGTGCGAAGGCGAGAGAGAAGACATAGCGAACAGTTTTTTTTTCTGGTAATGTCGCCCGGAGTCACGGCAACTACTGCCACGCTGTGTCGTGCGTTGTTTGTGAGCTGTGCAGTTTAGTGCAGCTTTTCTGTATTGTGTGAGGTTTTTCTATAAAATGTGGCTATTTGTGCATTTCTTGTGTAAAATATATTCTCAACAACTGGCAGCTGTATTGTCATGTCTTTCACTGTGCAGTGCACGCTCGAACACGAACCGCTCTCGCTCTCACTGTTTGCAGCATGGGCTGTCACTTGTGTTTACGATTTCATATTCGCCGCAGATTTAAAAATTCAAATTACGAATGTTTCACAGCAGTTTCCACGTTACCGTTATGTGATTAGACACCCTCACCGGTAAGCTTTCCGTTGCGCTAAAGAAAATGGGCACCATAAAAATTGGTTGTCGGTCCCTTTAAGCCCCGTTCGTCGGCAGCGCTCGCGCACTTTCACTCCCACATAGAGTATACGACGCGCAGGGTGGCATAATCATGATGTGGACTTGATAAGGAAGATCATGGTGAAGGCAAAAAATTCGCCTGGAGTGTCTATATAATTGCATTCGAAAAAAGAAAGCAAACTAGCTGCGGGCTAAGGTCGCATGAAAGCACGGCAACAGCCTGAATTACGGCACATCCGTTTGTCGTAGCCACGTTTCTGTTTTCCGACATCGCGCGCCGAACCGAGAAAGTGGGACCCGTGCCGGTGTCGTGAATTTCGGGAATTTCGGTCGCCGCTATGCCTTGGCTCTGAAAAGTTTTGTAATTCGGCTTTGTAGCAAAACGTCCACATAAGGAGTGGCGTGGCTGATAATTGCGAGCTGCAGCCCCCAAAAATATCGGTCGACTGCCTAAAACTTGTTTCAGCAGTGCCCTCACCGGAGAAAAAAAGAAAAACAAAACTTTCACTTGCTGGAAATAGGCCTCTTAGTTACGCTCGCTGTCGCCTGGAAATTTATTCTATTCTTCAGAGAGTCCTAAATAGCATCTTTGAAGCTCGGGATCAGAGCGAGTGAGCTCTCCGATAACCTACAACAACCGTCGTCGTCTTTTTTCTCGCCGATTGGGATGGCTTGCAAGCAGTGTTGACACGCGTTACAAGTAACGGCGTTACCAGTAACGCGTTACTTTTTTCAGTAACTTAGTAACGTACTCGTTACTATTTCGGAACTGTAACGGGTAATGTACTTTCCTTACTATTTTTCGGTAACGTGAGGTCTCACGTTACTCGTTACTTTTCATTCCAATTATCCTCGCAGTCTTAGACAAAATTAGTTCGTCTTGTAGGAGCGTCTTTCCCGGAGCTCGCCCCGACGTTATTTTGTCCCTCTCTCGTCATTCAACTCGCACTTTGCTACAGTTATTTTGCCGCTGCGGCAGACTGCTGTCGGCCCGCCAATCGTTCACAAAGCGACCCCGCACGGGGTCGTTTTTTGCGCGGGGGAAATTGCAATGGGGAGCAAACTGCCGAAATTTATTAAACGGACCTGGTATAGCTTCGGCTACCTTGCTATCGAGTTTCAGTTGTCGTTTATTGGCTATCGAGTTTCAAGTTGTCGTTGATTATCGATGAAGTGAAGCGAAATGCAGTCCTCGTATCCGTCAAAAGTGAGCTCTCGAGATTTCCTCGGCTTATGGAAATCAAGGCTAGGTGTGAGCTCCAACACAACGGAGGATGACTTCTTCGGAAATGCCTTCTCGACATCATCGCCGTGTGAGGATGAGAGACTGTCTTAGTACCGTTGGTGCCGCATGACACTGGGTTGAGCGGGTTCAAGGAAAACTTTCCGCGCGTTAACCAGCTCTTCCTGACAGTGATTACGCGAGTACCATATAGCGCATCCGTCGAGCTCCTATTTAGCTTGCTGAGGGTAGCGCGACCCGGACTGAGGACTAAGAGACACGTACACAAACCAACTTGCCGTTTTGATCCTATTTAGCATAGGTGTGGACGCATTCGCCAAGGAGCGAGTCATGCTGTCCGGTGACAGCTTTGAAATGCAGCTGTTGCTTACATTCAGCACTTAGTAGTTACATTAGGAAGTTGTCCCTGCAATACTCTAGCACTGTCCATAAATTCAGTATTCAAAATTGGTTTTGCTTCTTGCTACCTGCAACTGCAACTACGTTTCTGGTTATTGAATTCCTGCGAGCGAGGCTAACGCTGAACACCTTCACATACACAAACGCCATATTCGTGGTAATAATACAAGTTAAAGTGAAAAAAAAGAATGTCCATGCACGCAAATACTTTTGCCTAGATTTATGCCATTTAAGCATTTTTTTACTGCTAAAAAATTTCCGCATTTATTTTGTAAGTAAAAGCGCGCCGTCGTAATTACTGCAAATTTGCTCAGTGATGTTTTCTTTGTGGAGAACGTTGACGATAAAATCGATCACTTTTATTTTGTTGTCCCACTGCGAAAAAATGACTTCCCCATGTGCCGCAGAGTCAGAAGCCGTCGCATTAACTACAAAGGCAACTTTAGGCAGTACTGCCAAGGTACAGCGCATAAATATGCAAATTGTTCTCGTTAAAATTAAATCAGTACTTCCAGTAAAATTGTTGCTTCGGCTAGAACTTTTATGTGAAGTATAAGTATGAGCTTTATAAAGTTGCCATTGTACGTTCCTGCTGCGAAGATGTACTGATTTCTGACTATGAAGTAACGGCAGAAGTAACGTCCGTTACTTTTTTTCGGTAACGGTAACGGTAACGCGTTAACTTTTTTTATGGGTAACGTAGCGCGGTAACGCGTTCCTTTTTCTTTAGTGTAAAGAGTAACGTATTTAATTACTTTTTTTCGGTAACGCATACAACACTGCTTGCAAGATACCAGCCAAGTCGACGACATCCGCTTCCTGAACGATCGCGATCGCTTGCAAGATATAACTCAAGCTCGTTACATCTACTGCTACCGCTTCTACAACTAATCATGATTGTTATTTGACACGCGGTGATAACAAAAACTCTATTTCGGGCGCTAACGCACAGCACGCGCGACAAAGAATACAGAACTACACAGCGTACACACAGAACAGCCTGACAACATTCCGCGATACGATGTGCTGTGGTTCCCGCATGCCACGCATTATGCGCGAGACAGACGGTACGATTGTCCATGCGATGCGACGGCCGATGCGGCGGTGCAGCAGCGGGGAGTGGTGACCTTTCAGCATCGAGGTGCGCCCTTTCCCCGCAGCCGCAGCGGCCATTCAATTTGAAAAATGCGTTCACAAAATCTCGAGCCAGCGTTACCGCACTTTTCGTTGCTTTTCAATATTGTTACTGCGGATTTTCCCTCACGGGAGCACAATTTCCCTCAGTTTTCCCTGAGTTTTTCCAGATTATGTAAAATCCCTGAGAATTCCCGGTCGGTAGACACCCTGACCTATATTTTTGTGCGTGCGTTCATGAAACGTTGAAAAAATGTGTACTTGGCTTTATTGCGAATATATGACTGAAAAATAAAAGTTCTCATCTTTTCCAACCGTTGTCATGTTTATTTAAAATGCCTGCATAAACACGCGGTGGTATCGCGTGCTTGCCGCCCCGACGGTACGTCTTACATGAAGATACTCGATGCGTACAAGAAACGGGTAAAAACAATTCAAATAAAGCCTCCGGGGACGAGCATCCCCACGGAGGCGATTTCGGTGGCCGTGTAATTTTGCTGATCGCTAGAACATTCTACTCACCCCCTAGTTGCGCTGCAAACCCGAAGTGGGCATCGGCAGCGACTGTATGGAGCTTTCGAAGGAGATCTACCGAGAAAATACGGGTTGGATAGAATGGGAAGGAATAGGTAGCAAAAAGAACCTTGATATCAGCAAGGAGTTGAGGCAGGGATGTTCTCTGTCCCCGCTGTTTTTCATGCTCTACACGGTGAGGATGGAAAAAGCGCTAAAAGAGAGCAACCTTGGTTTTATTCTGTCACACAAACAGGCTGGCGTAATGATTGAACAACAGCTTCCAGGTTTATTTCCTGCTGACAATATTCTATTATTTGTGGAGAGCGGACATGGTAGCCACCGCCTGGCGGATATATGCGGAAGTGAAAGTGATGCTCTAGCCCCGCCACGGTGGTTTAGTGGTTATGGCGCTCGACTGCTGACCCGAAGGTCGTAGGATCGCATCCCGGCTGCGGCGGCTGCATTTTCGATGGAGGCGGAAATGTTTGAGGCACGTGTACTTAGATTTAGGTGCACGTTAAAGAACCCCAGGTGGTTGAAATTTCCGGAGCCCTCCACTACGGCGTCTCTTATAATCATATCCTCGTTTTGGGACGTTAAACCCCGGATATTATTATTGTATTAAAGTGAAGCTCTAGGACTAGGATTTTGTGTAAGAAAGTGTGTATTGATGGTATTGTATGACCCCAATGACCAGGCGGTGTCAGTACACTGCAAAGAAACACCGAGGGTAAGCGAATAGAAGTACGTCGGAGTATGCGTAAATGAGGGTGATAGATACATTGAGGTACAAGAAAAAGACTTGCCCGCAAAGGGAAAGAGGAATGCTGCAACAAAAGTACAGAGCGTTACGGGGATACAATAGGTACGACGTGCTTCGAGGCCTGTGGAAAGGTTTACTGGGTGCGGGGCTTACATTTGAGAACTCACTCGTGCGCATGAGGTCAGAGGTGCAATCAGGAAAGGATGTTAATCAACGGACTGTGGGACGCCTCACGTTGGGCGCTCACGGGAAGACGATTCACACAACTGACAGTGTAGGCGATATGGCAACAAAGAGTTAAGCGAAAAGTCAGAAAGGCAGAGATGATTTATTGGATAGCTGCGATGGAAAAAAGATCCCGGCTCTGAATAATTCTGAGCGATATTCAGTAAAGAAGAACAACAGTGCACAGTCGCGTCCTATATCAGTTGCAACGTTCTGCCCGTGCTCAAAGCGGCGCCAACACTGCGCGGTGGTAGCGACGTAGAAAACAATCAGAGACGTAAGCACTGTTTCGACTAGTATTGTTTCAAACCAATGTCACATTTGCCGTTGTTACAGTATAGGCTTCAGGTCCCTTCAACCCCAGCCACCATCTTCCAACTCATATTGAGCACAACTCGACATGCTGTGGGGAAGCTAAGGAAACGACGGAGCATGTTCCGATTGAATGTCGAGGTATCCACCCAGGTTTGGGGGCCAGCCCACATGAAGCGTTGAGCTTTAGGGACAAAAATGGAAAGCTGAACACGCCCACGATAGAAATAAGAGACAGGTGACAGTATTGGTGGCAGAAAAGTAGACAGAAAGGAAAAAAAAATACTAGGAAAAGTAAGATCAAGAAGGGAGCCGACGGATGGATACACGTTCTAGATTTCAAAACAGGAGAAAGTGCCTCAGATCAGGCTGGCCGACGTTTCGATAGGGGACCTATCTTTGTCAAAGGCGCCTTGTCATCCCTGGCGTGTTAGTTTTAAGGGGTTAGTGATGACGTCATGACCTGCGGTGGCGCGTCTGTTGCTGTTGGTAATTTCTGCCTGGAAAGAGAGAAACTCGAAAGCAGAGGAGTGTAGCCCTTGCCACATTTCAAGAAAGTTTGCAAACACGTTCGGGTCTGCCATGTCAGAGTTAAAGGTAGCTGCAAAGAAAGAAAAAAAAGAAAAAAAAAAGGGGGGGGGGGTACAACCAAGTGAGAGGGTGAGTGCAGCCATCACAAAGAGCTGCAGAAGGTGGTGAGGAAGGAAACTACAGGCGGGGAGAAAAACCGGGCGGCTTACGTTTAAATGTCCGCCAAGGAGCTGCAGAAGGTGGTGGGGAAGGCAGCTACAAACGAAAAAAAAAAGGTACTCGGGCGGCATACGTTTAAAATTCCGCCTGCCTACTTTAATGATATTGAAAGGGTTGCCTGAAAAGCAAGCTCCTGCTTAATCGGTGAAGTAATTGGCTGGTACGTATTGGTACGTAATGTATCTTTCCAGGCAGAAATTACCAACAGCAACAGACGCGCCACCGCAGGACATGACGTCATCACTAACCCCTTAAAACTAACACGCCAGGGATGACAAGGCGCCTTTGACAAAGATAGGTCCCCTATCGAAACGTCGGCCAGCCTGATCTGAGGCACTTTCTCCTGTTTTGAAATCTATAACGTGTATCCATCCGTCGGCTCCCTTCTTGATCTTGGACTCCATGCCTGCTGACGATGACGGAACAGGGTAAGTGCCCCTTGTTGTCCTTGGCACATGTAGCTATTCTAGGCGACAGCCAATTCAAATACCTACACGAACACTTCCCGTCAGGCCCACAAGCACCATACATTAGACATTTGAGCGGCGCACAGACAACAGATATCTTAACACTGGTATGTGACGCCCCAACAGATACCACACACTTCATTATCAATGTTGGAACGAACAACCTCCGCAGTCAAAATGCAGCAGAAACAATCGAATCACTAAACTACGTAATACTTTCAATCCAGACAGCTCGCCCGAACACACATATAACTGTGACAACTGTAGCTCCTCGACTACAAAACAAACACCGCCCACTGATTCACCAAACAACCGCACTGATGAGGCACACTGAGGAAAGAAACAAACTAAGCACACTGATACTTAACTTGCCACATTTTCACAAGAATGTAGACGCCATCCACCACACAGAAATACACAATTCACCACACGAACACTTGGCCTGGGATGGCCTCCACCTAAACACCGAGGCGTTGCAGCAGTCGCTCAGCGCATTAAACATCTCATTAAAGGACAACATAACGTCACTTACCAGCCCACACAAGGCCCTTCCACCATCCCTGTCTCCGTTACAGCGCCACGCACTAGAGCCACACTAGCCCACTCAGCAACATCCCACACGCAAACAGAACAAAAGACGAACTCACCACCGAAAACACACTCGTCTGTGAGCCAAACGGAGGCAACATACACCACAGCCGAAGCCTCCACACAAACTACACCCAACGCAAGGTCCACAGCCGAAGCCTACACACAAACAACATCCAACATGAGGCCCACAGCCGAACCTTCCACACAAATTACATGCCCACCACCACACTACCACCAGGAACCCGACACAACCGACACCGACGAAACAAAATCCGCAACCGAAGTTGTCCCGCAGACGCCCACTCTCATACCTCCGCACACGGACACCCAAGCCGCAACAGTCGTCGAATCTAACGAACCAGAAGTTCAAACAGCTCCCAAACCGGAACGCGCGGACACACGCCGGTCCACCCACACTAAGACAAACAAGTGACAAACCCTTGAAATCACTACTCCCCAGACACGCCGCATTGAATTTTTACAAGCTAGAAAACTAACCCAAAAACTCACCAACTACACCTGCCACCTCAACACGTACAAGCACTGCAGAAAGAACAACACAATTCCCAAAGGACTAAAACTGAAAGCGACACCCGCGTTAGGTACTCTCTCCACCCAATATCAAGATAACTGGCAAACAGCACTAGACAACGCTTCATTTTCTCTCTTAAATATACTCAAGAGCCACTGCATAAAGCAAATTGAAGAATTTTCCCAAAAACTCGAGAACATAATTCTAACAACCGAAGAAAAAAGGGACCTAGAACAATATAAAGAAAAACAGAATAAAAAATTGAGGCAAAAGCAGAATAAGAAAATGATTTCCAATCAAGGAACACCCTCCCGAACAACCACCCTAGTCCCGCTAACAACTGACAGTACAAACAGAGAAATACCAAGCACAGCTAACATCACACAAATAGAGCAGTCCAATGTTGTAGACATTTCAAGTACATTAAGTCTAGAGGAAACAAGGGTCCTTAGCAAGGGCCTAAACTTTTGTCCAACCAACAATACAATAGATGAATTCGAACTCCACAGAGACCTCACAGAATTTTCACGAAGAATGCGCATTAGACACTTTTTTGCAGATAACGATGGAGCAGAAACAGGTACTACAACGCTCAGGGCTCAGTCTACTTGGACTCCCGAACCAGAACAGGCAATTGAACTCGACTTATATCTTAAAGCTATCACTACAGAAATCATTAATCAATCGAAATCATCTAAAAAGCCTAGGAACATGACTTATTCGGAGAGTCGCATCATCTCTAACCTCAAGTCGCGCGAAGACATTATCATCAAGGAAGCCGATAAGGGAGGAAGCATAGTCATTTGGCCAACACAGAAGTACAAGCACGAGGCTTACAGACAACTCAATAACCCAGAACACTACCGCAAACTAGACAGCGATCCAACAGAACAATACACACTCACAATCACTAACACACTTAGATCCCTCCTTGCTGATGAATTAATAACTCCATCAGAATTCAAGTTTCTGAAACCAAACAACAAAGCAGCGGGGCGGTTTTACCTCCTCCCCAAAATTCACAAAGTACCATCCACCGAATTATACACTGCCAATATTCCAGGGCGCCCAATATTATCAAATAACAACACCCCAACCGAGAGCCTCTCCGAATTCCTTAACCACTTTCTCGGGGACATCCGAAGACATTCCCGTCATTTGTACAGGACACCCCACACCTACTGCGAATAATAGAAGAGATTAATAGCAAAGGCACACTACCACAAAACGCCATCCTCGTCACACTAGACGTTACCGCTTTATACACGAATATCCCGATCCCAGAGGGCCTAACCTCAATAAAGCAAACTTTAAATCAACATAATGTACAGCATTCTACTGAAGTATATTTATCATTACTCGAACTAGTACTATCACACAACTATTTTGAATTTGAAGAAAATTACTACCTTCAAATACAAGGAACAAGCATGGGCACCCCATTCGCACCCACTTATGCAAACATATTCATGGGTATTCTGGAAACAGACTTCCTGGCTCGCTGCGCAGACAAACCCCACACATACCTTCGGTACATTGATGACATACTTATAATATGGGGTCACGGCAGGGACAATCTAGCTAAATTTACATCATTCCTAAACTCCTTTCATCCAACGATAAAGTTCACGTCCGAGACCTCAGCTGAGTGCATCAACTTTCTTGACACAACCATATATCTTGAGAATGGTATATTAAAGACAACGCTGTATAAAAAACCATTTGACAAGCAACAATACCTAGATTATACTAGCCATCACCCAAAACATTGTAAACAGGGCATTTTCAGGAGCCAAGCAACAAGGTTACGTCGCATATGCGTAGAGGATCAGGATTACGTAAACAGACTTACTACCCTAAAAGAAACACTAGCAAACAGAAGCCATCCAAACGCGTTCCTTCATAAGGCTTACACGGACGCACTAAAACTAGATCGCACTGAGACACTCAAACCACGCCCTAAAACCACAACAACAATAACGCCTCTTCTCACTACAAAATTTTCCAACGCACTTCCGAACATAAACAACATCCTCGCAAAATACTATCCGATTCTAACAACCAACCAGAAACTTAAAAAAATCTTCCCCGAACCGCCTAAGGTTGCCTACAGACGCAACGCCAATTTTAAAGATATGCTCGTACATGCAAAACTCGCAACAAAAACTACACCAACGTCTGGACCCTGTGGGCGTCCAAGATGTTCTACGTGCAAACATATACAGCCAGCCACCAACGTAAAAAGCACAGCCTCCGATTACCTTCACAAGGTAACATCGAACTTCACGTGCACCTCAAACAACCTGATCTACTGCATTGAGTGTGCCACCTGTAAAAAACAGTACATAGGCGAAACTGGACAACCAATTCATGTAAGACTGAACGGCCACCGCGCAGACACAAAGCACAACTTACCAAAAGCAGTAGCCAGCCACTTCAATCAACAAGACCACAATTTCGATCAAGCCAAACTTTACATTCTACAAACAAACTTCCGGTCAACACGTGAGAGGAAATACATGGAATCGTATTTGGTACACAAATTTCAATCCCTACACCCATCAGGAATAAATCTAGCTCGTGGTAATTTGGAATCGTAATAAGCCATAGCATGATTCCTATAATATTAAGAGACATGAAGTACGCTCAGCTTTCAAAAACCTTAACCTATTCGCAAAATAAAATCCCGACCAGCTGCCATAATACACTATCAATATTCTTTTTTAATATCTCTTAACCTTCCATGTATAAATGTGCACATACGTGTAGATATTATTCTCTTAGGATGTTTTCATTTTCTAGTGAATCCGAACCACGGTTTCCTTCCCCCTTTCCGCGCTCCAAAGGCCGCTTCTGGCCAGCATTGTCACAGCCCTCGCCTTCTCAGGAAGTTCTACGAGTCTTATTCCGATTGTTCCCCCCCGGCCGCCCCTCGTTCCTTTCAACTTTTTTTTCTTTTTTCCTTCTTTTTTCCCCTCTTAGTTGACGGGCGCCCAATTTTTGGAAGCCACCCACGACACTGGATGCATATGCCAGCCAATTACTTCACCGATTAAGCAGGAGCTTGCTTTTCAGGCAACCCTTTCAATATCACTTAAAGTAGGCAGGCGGAATTTTAAACGTACGCCGCCCGAGTACCTTCTTTTTTTTTTTTCGTTTGTAGCTGCCTTCCCCACCACCCTCTGCAGCTCCTTGGCGGACATTTAAACGTAAGCCGCCCGGTTTTTCTCCCCGCCTGTAGTTTCCTTCCTGACCACCTTCTGCAGCTCTTTGTGATGGCTGCACTCACCCTCTCGCTTGGTTGTACCCCCCCCCCTTTTTTCTTTTTTTTTTCTTTCTTTGCAGCTACCTTTAACTCTGACATGGCAGACCCGAACGTGTTTGCAAACTTTCTTGAAATGTGGCAAGGGCTACACTCCTCTGCTTTCGAGTTTCTCTTTCCAGGCAGAAATTACCAACAGCAACAGACGCGCCACCGCAGGACATGACGTCATCACTAACCCCTTAAAACTAACACGCCAGGGATGACAAGGCGCCTTTGACAAAGATAGGTCCCCTATCGAAACGTCGGCCAGCCTGATCTGAGGCACTTTCTCCTGTTTTGAAATCTATAGGAAAAGTAAGGTTATTCTGCCGTAAGAGCCAAAGAGCCACGCTCTAAATTTACGTCTTTTTTTTCCATTAAGATGGAGCAAGTCGATGTAGACTTTAAAAAATTGTTTCTTTTTCTTTTTGTCGAGCCTGGTGGAGCACATGTCACCACCCCGTTATAAAAGGGACGCTCATGGCATCCATCTTTCCGTATACATCCAAACGAAGGGGCTTATCGAAGCGACCTCTCTTATCATTGTATATGTTAATCTATGCTAGTGGTGCCAAGCCTGAAGGAAGAGCGCAGCTGAGTGGCCTTATTGCACCTCTTTATTTTTTTCGTTCTTTCTTCTCTTCCTTTCTCTATGTTTCTTGTATCTACTTCTTGTATCTGTTTCTTTCTATTTCTTTCTTTTTTTCGCTCTTTCTATCTTCCTCTTTATTTTTTCTGTCTATTCTTTTCGTGTGTGTTTCTTTCGCTTTCTCTCTCTTTCTACGTCTATCTTTTTATGTCTTTATTCCTTTTTTTCTATTTAATGTATTCTATGTACGTAATGTATTTTTCTATTTAATGTATTTCTGTTTAATGTATTTTCTATGTATTGTTATCTTTCTCTTTCTATCTGTCGGTTTCTTCCTCTCTCTCTATTTTTTCTCTCTCTCTCTCTTTCACGTGTTGGTTTTCGTTTGACACTCGCACGTGCTTACACGGTAGTGGGGCTTGCCCCAATTCCTTTGGCGCATTAGTACCTGAGGAGGTTTGCACCATGGAACACAAGTTACCAATAGCTTAAACAACTTCGCAGTAAAGCGACTGAAGAGAGGGCGTGCCAAATCACGAGGATGATAGTTTTTTTACGACGGAGCAGAAGTTGCCGACAGCCTAAACAGATTCGCTGTCAGAAGGGGCGGGTGCTGAGGGAGATGCATGAGGGACCCTGTGAGCTTTTGGCTCGCGAATTGATCACCGGAAACATTCTTCGAATCCGTCATGAACCACTGAGGTTACACTCCACTCATTCATTACGCGCAAGAGCTTCAAGCGATTCCGTTCTTTCGTCCCGACGAGCGCGCCCGACCCAGGGAGGAATGGCACGGGGGAAACAAGCTATGCCACGCGCGCGTCTTGAAACGCGATCACTCTCTCCAGGTGTGATACCAGGCGCTCTAGTGTTGCAGCTATGTAACTTCAGCAGGCTGTAGAGCACGGATCCCGGTAGCTGACGGTCCACCATGGCAAGAAGCGCATCTGATACAAAACCCGCTAGGTGTTCGTGCTAGCTATCGACCCATAGTAGCCATCTGTTGTGTGATGAAGGAAAGGCCTACTATATGAGAGCCCTCCGAAAGGCCCCTTTGTATAAAGGGGCGCTTGAGAAAGTGCAACTTCTCCCAAGGCAAGGCTATAAAAAAATGCCAGGCCTGCGCGGAAAGCGCAGCACAGTCACAGCGAAAGCTGGAAGAGCGGTACTTCTAGAGCCCGTTGTAAATTCTCTTGGGGCTACTAATACAAGTACACTAGCAAGGTACCCACTACGTCATAAATCACAATATTTGTGAAATTGGGAAGCACCTACAGCGCCATTATTCGTCATTGTGCACAGAAGCGAGGTTCCAGCTACACATATGTAAGGCATTATGTGCACTTTGTTTACGTGACGACTGATGACAATGAAGAATTGTGGCTCAGCCCTTTGTAATGGGTTGGAAGCTTTAAACGGCTCACCAGTTACGTAATTCGCATTGTGTGACGCCCGGTCGTTATTTAACTCTCCCACCATGCAATATAACGTACAATGACATGAGAAAGAGAGGGGGGAAGAACTTAATTGAGACCCTGAGGAAATGGATGATGGGCTCATGGGCTTCCTTGGCAATTAATGCAAGTGCCCTTGCGAGGAACCCACTACGCTATAAATCATCATAATTTCCGTGAAGTAGGGAAGCAGCCAGTATGCCATTTTTCGTCACTCAACGGAGAGCCGTGGTACCCGCTAAAAACGTGTAAGGCATTATGCGCACTTTGTTGGTGTTGTGCCTCATGACGACGAAGAATTATTGCAGAGCCCCTTGTAATGCGTTGGAGGCATCCAACAGCCTGCTCGTTGCGCAATTCGCATCGTGTGACGCCTGGTTACAGAATTCGCGTTGTGTTGTGCGTGGTTGTTATTTCACTCTTCTACCACACTAAATTACATATGTTAATGTGGTTCCTTCTGGACATGAAGCCTGTATAGCGTCGTTTTGCAAGGCAGGTCCAAGAACCGGCATTTCTAACGTGACGAAAGTATGTAGGGTGTGGTTCACAGCAATAACGGGTCATTTTTCCATGAATTAAAGAAAAATAAAAAACCGGCATGGCTCTGAGGTACAACACTGGGCTCCCACGCAGAGGGCCCAGGCTCGAACCCCGTTCCATCCTGGAATTTTTTTCTTATTCCGTTTTTTTTTTTCTTATTTCGAGCGATAGTAGTTACGGACACCGGCGGCGGCGGCGGCGGCGGACAACTACGCCACCAAAAACGGCCGCTGAAATGATCTCATAACAGCTTTCGCTGTAAAATTCAGATTTGCCAGTGACCACCTCGTCGAGACACACACTGACGTTGAAACAATCAGGACTATATAAGCAGTGTTGTATACGTTCCTTTAAAAGAACGAAAGCTCATTCCCCGTTCCTTGCAAGTTTTGAAACGAATTCCCGTTACAAGTTCCCTTCAAGTGGAAGGAACGCGTTTCAGTTACAATTCGAAAATTGGAACGTATAGTTACATTAACGTTGCGTTTCATTTTTTTACGAAATATAGCGTCGGACAATCCTCAGGCGAAATAAAGTTAGCAGTTTCAAACTTACATCGAACACTACATTCTATGCGGATTTCAACATCGTCTACATCATATTTTCTAGAGATGAAAAGACGCTCCAAGACGAATATTTTTCAAGCTGCACCGTACATACTTCCGACACGTGTAACTGCAACTTTGGTGATGGTCTATTGCAAGTGTAACACAGGTGAAACTTTCCACTTCGGTCTCTAAGTGCGGAGTCAAAGGAGTGTCCTTCAGAAGTGCGAATGGACCGTGCCGTGCCAGCTTACGACGAACAGTCGCAACTTCTTATCGTTTTCCAAAAAATGCTTCTCTTCCCGTTGTTCAGCAGCTGAGCCAGGGGTCTCAAAATCCTCTCATTTAGCGGGCCGTAGTCACGCAATTAAATACCACAAGGACCGGGACAGGGAAACGAAATGCGGGATGGGGGGGGGGGGGTGGCGGAGCGGCGTGAACAATAGAAGGTGTCGATGCCGCTGCAACTTTAAAGGACGCGTTCACCATATCTCAGATAGAGGTAATTTCTGAAGGGATTTTGACGCAACAACTCGAGAACCATATCGATACTGATGTGGACGACTAAAATCTGACGACGCTAATTCTGAAATCTACTTTTTTTTCATGGTAATATTTCAGCCCATGGTGAACGCATGGGGTGCCTCAGGAAAAAAAATGCTTGAGAGCAGTCGCGTCTGTGTATCTTACCCGAATAAATTAGGCGTTATTAATTGCGATAGGCGAGGAAATAATGCGGGTACCAGTTACCAAAGTAATGAAACTTTATTCCTTGGTAAACACGAAATAAGAGCTAAGTTTCTAAACACGTTGACTTGATGCGACGCATTCTGCAACGAGAGCAGAAATGGTGACGGAAATCGTAATAAATAATGCCGCCATTTTCCCTATGCGAGAGCCGGGCGCTGAGCGAGGCGACCAATTTGCTGAGGTTATTCGGAACCAGCTTCAACAGGCATTTACTCTGCAGCAGTGAACGACGTCCGTGAACACTGGCGGATCGTTGACTTGGACGTTCTCGATTTTATTCTGTACCCTCTTTTCGGCTTTGAGGCAGTTGAAAATTTACTGGAATCCATATAGCCACATGCGCAATTTCATTTTGCTATAAAAGCCCTTAAACATGAAACATCGCTGGAGCCAACAATTCAACAAGTGAACTTTGTCGGCGGAATATCGTGTTTTCTTAGTAGAAGCGTTTTTGTTGAGGATGACGCCACTTCGCGCGTATTAATAGCGCAGAATAAAAGCGACCTTGCGCAGAGACAAGTGTAACCGAAGTCTCAGTGGTCAAAATAAAAACAACTAAAAGAGAAAATGTTCATCGATGGGGTAGTTAAATGAAAGGGAGGGGGAAACAAAGGATGATTTGGAACTGCGACAGCAATGGGAAATGGGTACTCGTGTTAGAAGATGATGAAACCTGTTACGGCAACTCCTGTGAAATGGCACAGATATTCGTGTCCTTACCAACATCGCGGCTAACAACCATTTTGTACTTCTGAAGCTGCAAACACTTCAGTGTATAATAATATTTTTAGAACAATATAATCTGAGACCCCAAGTTCTATGCAAAAATGACCCTGAATATCGTATTAAAGAGAGTACAAAAAGGAAAAAGATTGCGGGCAGCAGCAAAGACCACATGCTTTAGTAGACCAGTACTCCGTCTCTTTCGCCAACTTCTCAATGTCCCAAACAACCCTTTGCCCCCCTCTCATTTTCGTTTCCTTTACAGATTTCTCCATTTCCTTATCATATTTATTCTTGATAATTCAGACTTCAGTACTTCTTATTGTAACATAAGTTTTTTTTTCTTTATAATTTCAAAGGATGGTACGGTAAGAGTAAGCTAAGGGCACATAAAAGCTCTTAAATGCTACCATGATTAAGCGAACACAGATATCACGGTAGCGTGCTGCTGCATCATAGGCAAGCAGAATAAGTGCATTACCTACTACGTGGGAGATGTCCTCTACGCCCAGTGCTTAGCCGGGTGTCCTCCAGGACCCATATATGGAAAATAGAAGTTTTACCACCACCACCATGGAAACATCTGAGAATGAAAACCAGGTCCTGGAGGACACCCGGGTAAGCACTGGGCGTAGAAGGCAATAACCGACGTGCACTATGTGCATATAAGTAGCCTATATGCTAGAATTTTCCAATGAAAACAAGTGAGAATAAAAACTAGGAAGGCTGCCCACATACTTTGTGAATTCGCCTCTCCAGTCCATTGTCAGCATGAGGCATGTTTTATGCCCGTAGCAAGGGAAAGAACTCACTTGCGAGAGCTCGTTCCGAATAACCCCAGCAAATTTACTTATATCGCCACGCCATATGCTTAGCGTGGCATCACACAATGAGGAATGCGACCGAGATTCGAGTTTAGATTTTATTGCATCATACCAACAAGAGGCCAAATATCAAACACTCAGCGGATAGCAACAGTATTATCACATATAAAGCAAACTAAACTGGTACCTCACCATGAAGGAACAAATTGTAAAGAGGGGTATAAAAGTTCAAGTGAATACACAACATTACAACGCACTTGCTTATTTCGAATTGATGCGTACGTACTGCAGTTGGTCATACAATGAGCGCAACTAAATTGTGTTAAAAAATATGGCTTCTGCCTTCTGCAGGCAGTGCGAGTGCAGTGTTCATAAAAAAATATTTACTGCCGTCTTTCAGAGCTTGCTGTTTCTTAAAGATTGTGATTTCGACCTGCGGTCTGTAAGAATTCAACACTGCCAGGGTGCCGTTCAATGCTTTTTGGCCGTGTTTACAGAGTTTTAAGTATCCAGATGGTTCTCCTGCGAAACATGCCAGGACAAAATCCACCGAATAAAGGCTTCACTACACCCTGCTGCCACTGTTCGTGCCACCGGCTCCTTTGATAGCAAAAGTTTTGGCACGCCAGACACGTGACCAGGGTCAAAAGCTAAGGAATGGCAACATGTAGGGTCTTGACATTTACATGGTGATAACCGGCTGCCGAATGTAGTACTGCAGCATTTACTTTTGGCAAAAGCGCTTGCCACACAAGGGGCAGCCGGACCACTTCAAACCTCATGAGTCAGCATGTGACGCAGCAGCCTAGACCCGGTGGCAATTGACCATCCACATGCACGGAAGCTACGCAGCTTGTCGTAGTATTGCCGATTCGGAACGATTGTTTCCATGAAATGAAGCCTGGTATAAAGTGCACCGGTGTGACACAACACCATCGCTGCAATGCGCATAGAGACATCGTTACTAATATTTCTCAACGTCAATTGTGGCACCACGGAGCCAAGTGGGCGATCGTGTGGCGGGCGAGTTACCAAGTGACAACGAATATATTGCGAATGTATGGAATCTTGCTGCTGGTACAATCCGATAAACTGCTGTCACGCACGTTCATCAACCACTGTGGTCTAAGTACTTCTTGCATGCGAGTCCAGCTATGCATCCGTGCCCCTGACACGCCTCCAGAAAGTGCGCAATAGTGCTTCTAAAACGGTCTGAGGCTTTGAACCCTTTCCGACGAATTTGTCGGCCACACGAATGACTGCCCGGCTTAGTTACTTCTGTTAGTAAATATGCTTATGTTTCCAAAGGCTGGATCTCGCAGTGAAAGTCTTCCCGCAAATGTTGCACCTGTGAGGTCGCTCACCAGAGTGGGTTAAAACATGACCTTTGAGGGTGCTCATCTGCGCGAATGCAGCTGGACATAGGTGGCAGGGATAGGGCTTCTCGCCTGTATGCGTACGCAGGTGCCTTGTTAGTCCTTCTCTAAAATTAAATTTACGGCTACAGAACTGACAACAAAAATCATTTATCCTTGAGTGAATATGCTTATGCTCCGAAAGGCTCCGTTTTGCTGCGAACGTCCTCCCGCATATGTCGCACCTGTACGGTCGCTCACCAGTGTGGGTGGACACGTGCCCTTCGAGCCCAGCCTTGTGCGCGAATGCAGCAGGACATAGGTGGCAGGCATAGGGCTTCTCGCCCGTATGCGTTCGCAGGTGTATTGTAAGTGCCTGTTTATAATTAAACTTGCGGCTACAGAACTTACACTCGAATTCCTGTATACTTGAGTGAATAAGATTATTTTTCGAAAGGTTGCACATTGAGGTCAAACTCTGCTCATCTATGCCGCCTCTGTCAGGTCGCTCACGAATGTGGCTCAGGCAGTGAACTTTTAACTGTCTCAAGCGTGCAAATGTTGCAGGACACAGGTGGCATCCGTAGGGCTTCTCACCGGTGTGCGTGCGGACATGGCGCCGGAGGTTATCTCTGCGGGAGTATTTTGCGCCACACACATGACAGGCAAACTTTTTCATTCCCGAATGAGTCACAGTGTGCCGTACAAGCGCTGATTTCAGGGCGAATGTCTGTCCACACTCATTACACTGGTGTGGCCGTTCGCCAGTGTGGGTCAAAACATGCTCTTGCCGACGCACCCCGGTATTGAATGTCGCGGGGCACAAAGGGCATTTGTAAGGCTTTTCGCCTGTGTGAATGCGATTGTGGACGATGAGGTTGCTTTTGAGTACGAATTTCTTATCGCACGCATTACAAGCGTGTCGTTTAAGGCCTCCATGAGCGAACAAGTGTCCTCGTAGCCCAGACTTGCTCTTGAAAACTTTCTGGCAAATGCCACACTTCAAGGAACTCATAGCCGAATGCTTGCCGCCTGTTTCTGCATGGAACGCTGCCATCTTGTCAGCAACCC
This sequence comes from Rhipicephalus sanguineus, assembly GCF_013339695.2. Lineage (NCBI taxonomy): Eukaryota > Metazoa > Arthropoda > Arachnida > Ixodida > Ixodidae > Rhipicephalus > Rhipicephalus sanguineus. The sequence continues at coordinate 56,880,871 of NC_051178.1, forward strand.
TGCAATACAAAGAAAAATGTACTAAGCAATATATGCATCTGATATGTGATAAGCATTTTCCCGAACCTATGAAAATAACTATAGCATCCCTGAAAAATCAGCTATTTTCACATAGATTAGCTCTATAAATGCCAGAAATGCGGCCGTTTCATTTCAGAGTTGGGTACAGCGAGGACTTTGGAAATATTGTCCGCTTCTCGACAGATTTCGCTCAAATGAAAGAAGGCGCACCTTCAAGTGAGCCTTCTGGAAAAAGTGACCAACGATGAGCAAAAATCGAGCAATAACAATTAAAACATAACATCCAACAAACGAAAAAGTGATCAACGATGAGCAAAAATCGAGCAATAACAATTAAAACATAACATCCAGCACTGTAAATGCGTTCAAACCGAGCGGACGTGTTGATTCTCTGTCGTCGTCCAACCTACTAACGAAAGTTTTGCCTCCCCGCTATTCTGCCACAATAACAACAAAATTGTATCCCTGCTGTTCGCGACTGCGTGGTCGAAATGCGCGCCTTGCAGTGGCGGCCAAAGTTGCCATAGAAACCGAGAGAGCGGGAAAAAGAATTGTGTCTGGAACCGGTTCATGTGACTTCCGGGGCGTTCCCCCGCGGAGCGTTCTCGTGTTCCACTGGCAGATTTGGCTTCATGAAATCCGGGTGCTCGCTCCGGGATTCAGCGGCCCCTCTGGATCTCCCTGTGAAAAGCGTATCCAGCACCATGTGTTGTAGGGAAGATGACTTAATACAGGTAGGCACTCGAGAACTTAAGATCAGCAGCCGTGGCATTTCGAGAAAAGACGAGTAACCAATTGTGCTAGATGCATTCGTGTATCATTGAAATAATGGTTTTCCCTTTGGCGATAGTTCTGGATGAGCTGATACCGCACAATCACCACGAAACATTTACTCCCAAATAACACCAAGCTGCCCGGCACCGGGTACAAAGTGCACATCGTCAATATCAGACACACACAAAAAAGTGAGACTCTTACAGGAATGTATACGATACTGTTGTTAGCTTCGTAAGGCTGAAGTGTATGTAGGCCGGTATGCAGGAAACATTCCTATCAGAACTATCGGCATGCTCGTTGCCGTTAATGCCACACTGGTTTGGCAGCCACTGAAAAGTTATCTCATGCCGTCTATCTTTTGACTGATGATACGTTAACCTCAAGTTATCTCATACCCTTTCCAATTGAACTGCTAATACGTTCAACTTCTACCCGGACTATCCCGAGCCGAAGGAACCCTTCTCTGCCGCCTGTGGATTGGGGTGTCATTCACGAGCAGCTTTGCTTACCGAATCGGAGTGGCACACAGTGTTGCGTGTGATCACTGTGGAATCAAGGAAACCGCTGCACAAGTCTTTTGTCGTTGTCCTCGCTAAAGCTCCCTGAGACAGCAGCTCGAAAGAACGTTAGCACGTCTCCACGATCAACCACTTTCCGAGAAGTAAGTTTTGGAATGCCGGATCATAAGAGCTCTACACCAGAAAACGACGAAAGTGCTGCTGAAGTTTCTGCAATCAACCGGCCTCGTCGAACGACTATGCTAATCTCGTGCTTGAGTGTGTGTGTGTGGGTCATTTACTTGTATTTTAACCCTTTCTTTCATTGTTTCCTTCCTTGCCTTTCTGCCCCCTTACCCATTCCCCAGTGCAAGGTAGCAAACCGGATATTTATTTTCTGGTTAAGCTTCCTGCATTTCACTTAACCTCTCTCCCTCTCTTTTGCTTCATAAAGTCAGCTTGGAGAGATGTATGTACCGTGTCCACGTCTGAAATGTCGCATCAGATCGCGACTTGGGCACGATTTCTTATTCCCGCTAACAGAGCTTACAAATCTAACAGAGCTTAAGACGTCGCCGCCGATCACACCAATTGGGATGCCATTCTGCCCTTCGTCGCCTACGCCTACAATACCGCCCCTCAGAGCACTACTCGTTTTTGCCCCTCTTTCTTATTGCATGGCAGGCACGCTATGTACAGGAGTGCTCCCGCAGTGACGATATATGTGCAAGTGACACAATGCACGTAACTAAACGAACGGTTCCATACGGGGGGACATAAAGTTGTTCCTCACTCACTCCATGCGGTGGTAGATAAAGCGTTTCAATGACTGATAACATTCAAGCGTTGGGCTAGTTGCTACAGCATAATCACTGCGCAAGGAACGAGGACGACATTCAAAGACACACGCAGCTCTGAAACATGAGACACAGAACGATGTGTTTCAACGCTGTGTGTTGAAAAAATTCGTAAACAGGGGGTGGGTGCTCGAGCCGACGTTTTGACAAGTGGACCTGTTTTCTTCAAGGCTGGAACTACTCGTGGAACTACTCTGGCACTACTTCAAGGCTGGAATGCTGTGTGTGTTTCTCAATGTCGCGCTCGTTCCTCGCGCTGTGAAACATCGAGTTTCAATGGCGCCGGCTTTCGCTCATAGGAGATCGCGATGCAAGAACTTAGAAAACTGGGAATATTATGTACTCAGTAGAACACGGCAGCCTTTGAAATGAATTAAATCTGGGTCGAACGACGTGTATTGCTGGAAATTTCTTCAAAACGCTCAGTAAGGTCTGTTGCACGCGGATCACTCACTTTTTGTCTGCAGAAAGTGCGGTAGAACGTCGCTTCCTTTTCACGCCACTCGTTCTTGGAGAGCCTTTGTCACGGCTGGATTCTTTTTGAGAGGTCCCTACTTTTGGTTTGCTCTTAGCTGGATGCCTGCAATAAAGTACCAAAGAAATCCTCTATCGTGGATCTTCATTAAAAAGATAACAATCAAAGTAAGGAAACCAATTGTTAACCTGTTGCAACTTTGTGACTATACTCGCGGACAACTTTACTTGGCAATGAAGGGAAGGCTAGACAGCCGAACTACGCGTGGGCTACCGCTGAAGAGTATATAGTCCCACAATTGCGTCCGTGCTTTCTGCGTGAGAATAAAAAACAATATTACTTTATTTTCTACGGGGCGCTGTTTGAAAAGAGGGTCGGCGCGCACCAAGGAGATATTGATATTTGTTTTGCTTTATGCAGTGTCATTTCGCGTTTTTGCGCCTGAGAAAACGTCGCACCTTTTACGTGCACCTCAAAGTCAAAATGGCGTCTGCGTCTTCAGGTGAGCGCTCGTCTCCTCCAGCTTATCCGACGCTTCGCCGAGGCAGCGTGTGACGAATTGCACTAACAAATGGATGTCTAAGCCTGTGATGGCCGCTCGAATAATCAAATGGCCGTGACAGGAGATACGGAAGGTTCAAAAACCAAAACTAAGTTCGAAACGCGCGCCGAGCCGGACTACTTCGCGGAGCAGTACATGTGCAGTAGCTCCGCCCCCGTAGCCTTTCCTTCATTGCCAAGAAAAGTTGTCCGCGAGTATAGTGACTGAGGAAAGCTAATATTTGCGGGAGCCTTCCAGAGCCAGCTCTAAGACGCCCGTTCCTGCGTTGAGCAGAGTCACCGTCGCCGAACCGATAGACTTGAGAAAATAAAATGAGAAAAAAAATAGCAAGGATCGAATGGCACTTGAATTCCCGCCCTTAGAGTGAATGTGTTTCAAGCACCAGAGCCAAGCTGGTGGTTGAAACATTCGCAAAAAGACCCTATATAATCGTCGATTCGGGCAAGCAATCGCGTTAACCTATGTAATATAGCATGAAAGAAGAGTAAAATAACAACCACTCATCACCCAATGCTAACTGCGCAACGAGTGTGTGGTTTAAAGCTTCCAACCCATTGCAAACTGCTCAGCCATAATCCTTCATCGTTATCAGCCACATGCAGCATCAACAAAGTGCACAGAATACCTTACAGGTGTGTAGCGGGTACCTCGCTTATCCGCAGAAAGACAAATAGTGGTGTAGTGGTTACTTCCCTACTTCACAAAAATTATGATTTATGAAGTAGTGGATATCTTGCATGTGTACGGGTTGGTTACACCAAGAGAGCTTAGAACGGGCTCTAGAGAGGCCACTCTTCCAGGTTTCGCTGGGACTGTGCTGCGCGTTCCGCGAAGGCCTGGCGTTTTAGAGTGCAGCTCTTAGGCGCCCGTTGCTGCGTTGAGCAGTCTCGCCGTTGGCGACGGCGTAACCGATAGAGCGAACGAGTACGAAAGAGCGAACGCGCAGCCTGTCGATATCAAGAGCCACTGGCCTCTACGCTTTCTCCTTCCGTCACGCACGCTGGCCCCTCGGTCGCAGCTCGTGCGCATTGCTCGTGGCTGACCAGTGCCTCCTCTATTTTTCAGTGACTGGGCGAACGCTCACCTCGGGCCGTCGAGCGCGCGCTCCGCGTCCGCTCGCCGCTGCCGCGTGGTGGCGCTGTGCAAGTAGACTACGAAGACTACGGGAAGCTGGCGCTGAACGGCCGCGCGTATTACGAAGCTCACGAATTCGTGTTTGCATCCGCGTTTAGTTGCATTTGTGCTTCTTGCAGGCTTTCACAGGTACAGGGGGATGGAACGAAACGCGAACATAGCGGCGCGCTGTTTTCATCACGCTCTAACCGTGGTGGCAATAAAAAGATGCTAGATGATCTTTTATTGTGTCATGGATGACGTCGTGTTTTCATCCGGCATCGAGGCTATAACCACTTGAAAATAGATGCGAAACCGCAAAGAATGCAAATGCCGCATGTTCGCGTGTCTTTCCATCCCCGCTGTAAGTATTCCGCAGGCAGACTGTCAGGCCGTGCTGCCGGTTCGACACTTGCACTCCAGTTTGATAGTATTCGCGTTTTATTTTCTATTCCAGGCTATTGCAACCGCACCAATGCCTTAATATGTCATACTGTTGTGTTCCACTCTGCAAATCGAACCGAAAGAAATCACGATTGTCTTTTTTTATTTCCCTTTATTGATAATGAAAAAAAAATCTCACAGGGTCCCTTAAGCACTCATCTAAGACGACTGAAAGGCGAAAGCCGTCTTCTTCTTTTTCTTCTAGTCAATGTATTGAATATTCCCTGCCTCCCTCCGAGATATTTCTGCGCCTAACGTGGTTTTATTACAGCCTCAAGGATCGGAAGCAGTGCAAGCTTTCTGCACATCAGCGGAGGCATGCACTGCCTCCGCGATCGGCCCATTTTGACCAAGCGAAGATGTAATCTGACGACGTCCCGTTATGTGACGTCACGACGATGTCACAAAATTTTATGATCTGTGACGTTATATGATGACGTCATCACGTAATTATTTTTTGTATCACTCCTCCTGACGCCGCCGACGATCAATTTTCGCGTTTGATGAGGCATCTAAGGCTTTCGCCTTAATACACTGTTCGGCTGTCGTTCCATGAAATTCCAGCTGCCGCTGGTGTTCGGTAGAGGTGGCTTGCAGCAATTAGGCGGGATAATTAGTCTCCTAGTACATCTTCAAACTACACTAGAATATGCAGCCGTCGTTTACGACGCGAAGATTTCATAGAATATAAGAAGCGGCGGCTTAGGAAGCGTCACTCATTACAGACTACCTTTCACGTTTGCAGCCCAAGGTAACAACTGAACCAAGCATGGCAAGTATCCCTAAACGTGACCGTGTTGCGTCCGAACAGTCAACGAATGCATGTAGTACCAGTAGCAACGCTGCCTCGCGATCGCCGCCATGTGCATGCAGCGCTGACATTAGGTCCCGAAGCTGAAGATTAGGAGCCCATGGACACTACATGCGCTACCGGCGAAACAACCGACAATCATTATGTACATTGTCACTGGAAGCAGCTTAGTGACATTTCATGCTATTTAGAGCATGAACTCATGGCTTGCGTATAGTGTGCTACACCAGTGGACGGTAGCACGCATCGGGGAACTTTAAGCGCCCAAGCTTTCAGTATCAGCTCTCGGCAAACGCTGCTTTCGAAAATCGACTTTCAGACAGTCAACAACCAACGCTCAGTCAAGCGAACATATCGGTGACAAAACAATTTTCCGCGCATCACTGGCATGCGCTCTCTGGAATCGGGCTAGCAGACGACGCGCGAGCGTCTCGATCAAATAGCCGCGAAAGACACATGCCTTCGAAATGGGCTGGCTGCGCAGAACAAGTGCTTCATGATTCCAGTTTACAAGTTTTCATTGTACTTTAAACAACGCGAATACAGCCGAAAATTGAACCATATAGCTGCTTCGAATGCGGCCACGGCATTCATTTCCGCGAGCGACGACGCGACGGCTAGTATCCTACGGTGGCGGCGCCCGGCGGCTAAATGCCGCACTAACGCCGACGGTCGGTTCCCATTGCCCTCCGCTCCTTCGCCCAGGCACAGAAAAATAGAGGAGGCGCTGGGCTGACACGAGCACTTCGCTTGTCGTTACAGGGCTGTCGGCGTTTCGCTTGGTTCGCGACGCCTGCAGTGCACAGAGCAGTGTGCGTAGCACTCGAGCGCTAGCAGTTTCTGTGGCCATATGCAACGAATATTACATTGCGACGCCTGCGCAATGCTAAAAGTTCAAAGACAGTTGGCGTTGCCCCAACACGAAGCCGTGCTCAAAATTCGCATTAAGCAGTGTCGTAATCGTGGGTGATTTTTTTCAGTTTGCTTGTCAATATATTTTACTTCAAATTTTCGATTTTGGGAGTAGGTTATCTGGCGCCGAGTATCCACGACAAATACCCAGCAGTTTATTTACCGTTTTTCAACTTCTATGCATTAACTTCTGTTTAAGAGTTTTAGTTTATTACCTACTTGCCAGAGCCTGGCAAGATTGCCTTTTCTGTTCCTTGAAGCATTAAGGCAGTGATCTAGTTCTTTTAGTCTTCAAAGGTATCGTCCTTAATCTTGCCTTTTTGTGTTAGTAGAGGGAATTTTGCTAATTCAGCAATGTTGTGCGGCCGTCTATAGGTTACTACAAGAAACAAGAATGTTAGATTTACTAAGGCAGCCATATGGTCGTTAGCATAAACGTTATTTACTACAGTCCACTAAAAATAGGCAAACACAAATGAAAGCACAGCGCCAGATCCAGACCTCTCACATATTTTGTGCTTGGAAAAAAAATGCGGCAGCAGCATTGAACAAAAGGCGCACGTCGTTAGTAAGTGTAAATTTTCGAGTATTTGCAACTGCAGGGCATGCATAGGAGCACTCCTCCCGGCAGTAAAAGTGCAGTTAGGGAGCACGCTGGGAGGTGCTAAATACTATTTTAGAAGAGGTGGATGGGCATATCAGATTTCCTGGTGTGTAGAGGCGTGCGTCATATATTGAAACCATTAACCCGACAACGCTGTCATAAAAATAAGCTTCATCACCTGGGACCAATTTATTGCATTAGGAGCACTGACGTGATAGGCTTAAGTGCGAGGTAACGCTATTGCATATCACTTACCCCTATATTACATTGAAAAATGGTTTAAAAAAGAAGTATTCACTCTTCCATACCCCAAAGGTTGAATTATAAGTTGACGGACATCCCTGCATATTCATTCCGCAATTCCTCGATGCCTAAATGATCTTGACAAGTTCACGTACAACGCCATTTAAAGAGGCCGTGCAACACTTTTTTAAGTATTCGTCTAATGGCGCCATTAAAAGAGCTTGTTACCTTGCCAACCGACTGCCGCAAAAATTTCTATAATCCGTTACCGGGATATGCCGAACGCTTTAAGCGCCTTCTCTCTCCTTCCGTGCCAGCGAGCGCGCTGAAAGCTAAGTAGAGAGGGGCATGACACGGGGGCAAGGAGATGCGTCGTTGGCCGACGCGGACCCAGGGGGTAGCGTGGAGCTGAGCGGCGGGAGTCGTACCGCAGGCCCAGGGTGTCCAGAACAGCAGGAAGCCGAGGCAGAGAGACAGGCGTTGAGGAAAACTTAACAGACGTTTATTTACAACGTCATAGAGGACATGATCGTCAGAACGACCTCTAGTCCGATCGATCCGTCCCGAGCAGACGCTCTGCTGCTCCTTGAATACGCTTTATTTCCAAGATAGAGAAACTCCTTAACTGCAAATGTACAATCACAAACGTGCATGCCTTTGAAGGTCCATAACTAGCAAACGTCCAATCACAAACGTGCATGCCTTTGGAGGGTCCGTCTCTTCGACACATAGGTCACCGCCCCCAGGATTGCAATGCAGGGACCACTTCACTCCCACTCTCCATGTCCGACCAGTTCGGCAGAAAGGGGGGCAATGTCACTAACGGGAACTGAAAACCTTTGACGTACAAAGGCACCAGCTTCCACCAAAACATATTCGTTGCAAACACGCGTTCCACGGAGGAGACCCGGCTGAAAGACCTCATTGCAGTCACCCTTGCAACGTACAGCCGGTATTCCTCGCATACTGGAGAGCGCCCGCGCGTAGCTGCCACATTCCAGCCGAAGCGCACAGTTCAGGGAAAAGACGGCAGGTGTAGGTGACAAATCCGTTCTCCGAAATGAGGGGGGTGTCCAAGAAGCAGGAAAACTCGTTGGGGGACAGCTGGCCCAGGACCCTCGCATCTGCTTTGTAACAACGGGGCCAAGGAGATGCGTCCCTTTGCCAGCGCGCGTTATGAACTTGAACACTTTTTTAACGCGATAGCGTTAGAGAACTCGTTTCGCAGAAATTCCACTGTCGGCGTCAAAATCGTGTCAGGCGTGAAAACATGTGAATTGCGCAACGAGTGTGTGCCTTAAAGAGGCCCTGCAACACATTTCTTAGTTATATTGGAATAGTCTCATTATTGGCGTATGACTTCAAATACCTGCAAAACAAATTTGAATGCACTCCAGGGCCTGCAAGCTCAAGCTCTAAGGACATGCCTCGGTCTTCCGAAATGTGCGTCTACAGCGGCAACAATCGTCGTTGCAGACCATCCTGTGTCAACATACGTAACCACTGATACCCTCAGGGTACATATTCGACACCTTGCTCGGGTACCTTTGCACCATCTCGCATCTTTACCTGCACAAAGGCCGCATACAACATTCAGCCGCATTATTGCTGCCCATAGTACTTCTTTTCCATCGAACTATACGCCTGCACCAAGGACATCCTCGCCTATATGGTGCCTACATCGACCCGAAGTGCGCCTTACCATACCAGGAATTACGATGAAAAGAAGAATGTCATCGGTTGCCCTTAAACAGGCTGCACTACTGTATTTACATGAGGTGTACATTGCTCACACCCATATTTGATGGTTCAGTTATGACTACCAGCTCAACCGCCGCCGTAATAATTCCAGCAAGAGCTATCACAATACAGCTCAAAATGTTTCACGCAACCTCAACTACAGCTGCTGAACTAGTAGCGCTCCGTGCTGCTCTTCAATTTGTCATGGAGCAGACACCTAATTCGTGGTCTATCTTCTGCGATAGCAAAGCAGCCCTCCAAAGTCTACCCTCCGCTTTACGTCATGGCTCACATGAGCAGCTCGTCGCGGAAATCAGGCAAATCCACCATGAAGCAATAGAAAAAGGGCACCGAGTAGTATTCCAGTGGCTGCCTAGTCACTACGGCATTCAGGGAAATGACCAAGCTGCCCGATCCCCTCATGACGGTGTCAGCAGTGTCACCATTCCCCTGTCAAGATCGGACGCCGCAAGAGAACTACGTATGCTAGCTCGTCGCATAACGCTGGACTTGTGGAAGTCATCATCTCCATTTACAAGTGCACGGCTGCATGCCTTGGACCCTGATCTCGAATTACGCATCCCGTCCACCTTATCACGACGTGACTCTACCCTGCTGGTCCGTCTATGGCTTGGAGTGGCCTTCTCAAATGCCTATTCGTATATTATTGGAATGGCTGAGAGCCCGTCGTGTGAAGTCTGCGGGTGCAGCGAAACAGTCGCGCACCTTCTCTGTGAGTGCACCCGCTTCAGCTCCGAAAGAACGGCCCCCTCAGCCGCATTAGGCCAGCTGGACAACCGCCCTCTCACGGAGAAGAAAATCCTAGTGCCCTGGCCTACCCAGTCTTCAGCACGAGCCGCTCTGAGGGCGTTGTTGCGGTTTCTCCACGCAACCGGACTCAATGTCAAACTGTGACTGCTGGAAGAAAATGGTGCTGTGTAGTACTTGGACTGCGGTTATGACTTCGTTTTGTTTTGTTTTGTTGTTGTATTTCGTCGCGTGCTGTCGTCACAAACTCTTCTTCTTCTCTTTCATTCTTTTACATCCCCTTCCCACGTGCAGGGTAGCAAACCGGAGACTGCTTCTGGTTAACCTCCCTGTCTTTCCTGTCTCCCTCTTCTCTCTCTCTCTCACGAGTCATATGATGCAAAAATTTTTCGAATCCGTCAAGTCTAAGTGGTGTTACCAAATTATAGAGATCACGTTCCGCAGCTTTTTCCCTCCACTCAACGCCGCGAGCGCGCGGAAAAGCTGCGCGGGGCGTGAAGGGAGGGAGGGCGGAGGCGCCGAAGAGTTACGTCAGCGCCGGCGGCATTTTTTTTCTTCATTTTTTTCTCTCTGGCGTCTTGGCGCAACCACGTGGTCTGTGGCGCCACTTCTGGTCGGCTTCCGTGGTCCTCGTCGAGCGGAGCCCATCGCACCGTGTATCGCGCGTGCTTGAAAACTGCGAGTCGGTTTGGTAATGTTGGGTGTGCACCTCGAACTGCCGTAGTGTTTTCATCGCTCTGCCAACCATGGACGCAAACCTGCGTGCGCGTTTGGAACGAATGACAGCTAAGATGGGTTTCGACCCACACTCCGATACACCGCCTCGTCGCACTGCTCGCGCTTGAATCGTATTCAACACGGCAAAGCTGCGTGCACCCTTCTCCCAGTGGCGGTACTTCGATGCTGTTTGCTCTACGAATGCGGGCGCAAAGCGAGTGCGGGCTGACAACAAAGAATTAAAGACTAGAAGAAAGGATCGTGGGGCATCGTGCCGGCGCGGACCCATCCCCCGGCTGTCTGCAGCTACCGTGAAAATGCGACTCTGTTTGGTTGCTGTGTCGCGGTTTCTCGGGAACGTGAGACTACGGGGAGGATACGCCGAGGTACGGCTCGATGACATACTGAACAGACAGCGAACGGAACTCTCGCCATACAGCGAACACAGGTATCCTAAACTAGCCGGCGCCAGCATTGTTATAGGAGAAATGCTGCACCGCTGCCTCCGTCGGTCGTAAGAACGTGCCGACGATGCAGTCTCCAGCTGACGAGGCAACACTCGAACGGCTGCCACTCTCAACGGCAACCGGCGATGGTCAAAAGCACAGAAATATTCACGATTTAGGCACTGTGCATGGTGAAGAAAACGCAACCACGCAACTACGAGCAGACGAGCTGTCGGTGAGACCGGAAGTGCTAATATTAATGTTTGTTCGGTGTTTTAACGGCATAACACAATATAAACATACATATTATCTACTTATTGAACTCAGAATTAACAACGAAGGTAATAATGAGGGTGGTATTGTGATTATAACATCAGCGAATGGTGGAACTGCCGACAATCGCGTCATATATTGCGGACTAATACATCATTTGTCGAGAGAAGAAGGAGCGATTTTCAGCTGACTTTGAGAATTTATTGTAAATTCCAGGCCGCTCGCTTCGCTATAATATTTGGCTCGCGTGTTCTCGGGAGCCTCGACTACCGATTGGCAGCGCTTTCTGACCCTGCTCAAAAAGTGTTGCAGGGCCCCTTAATGAAAGGCAGCAGATAGCGTTGTCAAGGAAGGTATAGGGGAAGTTAAGTGTGTTGTAACAATTGTCATATTGATGTGAAGAAAGTAAGGTTAATGAAAAGACAATTTGCCGCTAGCAGGTACGGACAGTTCAGTCACGTGTGATGCAAACAGATCACTCACTTTTTCTGTTCAGTCCGTGCGACAGAACTTTGCTCGCTTTCCGCGCTGCTTGTTCCTGGAGAGCCTTGCACTGAGGAGGACACTTGTTGACGGGTCCCTTTATTGCCTTCGGCCATAGCTGGATGCCTGTAATAAGAACATAGAGTAGTCACCTCTCATAGCTCGAAATTAGTAAGCTAGAACGAAAAGTAAAAGTTATGATTGCAGAACTGTGCGTTGAACGTTTTCCGCGACCGTTGTGACACCCCTGAGATATACGGCTCAGTTGCACAGCTGAAAGCGAGCGTTTAGCGCTATCTGAACAAGCACAAGAAAAAATTTAGCAATAAGCGGAACTTTCGGGGTATAAAACATTTGGGTAACGCCTTGTTCTTGAGCTTCATGCCAGAAGAAACTCTCTCCGTCTTGGAAACTGCTTCAGCCTCTTCAAACAGGTTGGCGTAAAATGTGAAGAGGCGTCCGTGTCTGTCAAAAACTTTTTCCCTGATCAAATGCCGCTGACGAGCTAAACTTAGTGAATTACTCTACAGAAATTTCTCCTCTGGAGATGGCGGCGAAGGGGAAACCTCATTTTCGGATGTGCTACACGAGGCGCGAGAAGGCGGAGATCGTCAATGCCGTCTCCACGACAGTTTCTGCGTGGACCCAATGTGTTCCTTCAATGCCTGCCTCGCGCCCTGTGTGCATTAGCGCTGAAGGAGCATGCATCCAAAAACCCGACTCGAATGTGCATCTATGCGAACTTTTCCCGATAATTGATTTCACCAGGAACAATACTACGACGAGTAGAAACACGTATATGTACAAATTTACACATTAAAGCAACTCTTCGTCTTTTTTCTGTCAATCTGATGTTTCGTGAAAACCAGAGAACGTACTTAAGACTTAAAAATCGTGTCAATGGCAACTATAGCTCCATGCTCGCTCATTTAGGTGGTTGCGCGTGAACGTCAATTTGGACACTTTGGCGGCTTTGTAACACCGATCACACAAAAATAATGCAACATGTTTTTACAGATAAAGTTATAGCACGCACTGGGCTTTAATTCTGGAGAATTTAAGGAAAATAGAAAATAGCCTTTTTTTTTAAATTGCACTTCAATGCATTTTTGGAGACGTGCCTTCACTTATGCATTTTTGGTTTGCGTTTCAAATCATTCTCGGCAATTAACACAATTGTTGAATTAATGTGTGGCAATGCCGTGAGAAATTTTGTAAATTCGGAGTGCTATAGGCGCGAAGCAAAAAAATCTGAAACTAGAGCATTATTGAGTAACGTGCCGTATTTGCAATTTTTTTTATGAACTACTTTTCATAAAGTACGTGCAACCACGTTGCAAGACAACATTTTGTAAGCCCACGTCACTCATAGCATGCGAAGAAAAGTTTTGAAACTCACAGCAAAAACAGTTATTTTGTAGGACCTCGTCAAAATCTCATATCGCTCAATTCGCAAAAAGCGGTTCTGCTGAGTGGAGACTTCCGAATTTTTTTGACTAAGGCAAATTTCTTTTTTCGCAGAACTAGGAACAGTTTCGTGGCCCCGGGGACTCAAAGAGCAAACGTATAGTGAAATTAAAGGGGGTCAGCGGACACACACCGACGTTCTTATCTGAACACAACCAGATGCCTCCTTAAACGCGAGAACTAATATTCGGCGCCGGCAACGTGAAGCGGTGAAAAAATTACACATGATGACGTAACAAATCGCCAAGATTTCTCACGTCACTATGACGTCAGCTGATGCCGTCATCACATGACATCGTTGCTTGGTCAAAGGTGGATCGATCTCGGAGGCACTACAACAGCGCGTGAGGTGCGGAAGGCTTCCGATGTCACCGCTCCCGGAGACAGTGCCAAGCGACGTTTAGTGCTGAGAGCTTTCAGGATAGGAAGGGGACAGGGGGGATCAATACCATCGACTGAGCAAAAAAAAGCATTCAGAAAAAGACCGTGTGAGTTTTTTTCACGCTGCGACGTTCATCAAGCGTGAATTGCAGCGCGTCCTTTCTTCTTTCTACTTTTTCCCTCTTGAGCTTAGCGTTCGATTACTACAATGAACTGCAACAGCGTACAAAATTGGGCTAGTTTGCTTAATTTCATTGTAAAGCAGACCAAAAGACGAAGACAGGAAATGGAGGACCACGCAGGTCAGGCGCTGGACTAACCACTGTTGCGTTTATTGTGCAGAAAGAATGAATACATGGAGCCTGACTGCGCGCGCATCATCGCATTACAGATAATTGTCACTTCTGTCAAGCAGGCTAAACTCGCACTCATGAAGAGAGATAAATGGGGTGGCAATGCAAACATCATGGTTGGACTTAATGTGAAAAGCTTCTATGATTTCACGTGACCTTTGATCAACGTGCCTGAAGATGACATGCGTGCGATGAAACAACGCACGCATGTCATCTTTAGGCACGTTGACCACTGGTCACTTGAAATGGCACAGGACAGACTGATACACCTTCGCTGCAAAATACAGTCGTAGTTTCAAAACAGGTACGGAAAATAAAATTAACCAGTCTGAGGTATCGAGTTAATAAATCGCAAGGAAGATGGCACGATCATCTGCAAGAACGAAGAAGGGACGTCACCATCTTTTCAGACCCACGAACTGCCATCAGGTCATTTTCATCCGGCTTCGTCTCCGCCGCAGCCGTAAGCATTGTTAATAAGACGACTGTTGAGGCTAACGAAGGGGAAGATCCCCTAACGCACATCATATGGTTCTCGGCCCCCATGGGTGACATCTAATCCTTCCCAACCGGCAACCCTAACGAGAGGGCTCACCAGCTAGAGCGTGAACTAGCTACCCGCGGCGGTGACCGGCCATCTTGGACTTCAAGGATCCATTAATATCATTCCATGAGATCACCTCAGCTCACAAACTAATAATATTATCTGGGGTTTAACGTCCCAAAACCACGATATGATTATGAGAGACGCCGTAGTGGAGGGCTCCGGAAATTTCGACCACTTGGGGTTCTCTAACGTGCACCTAAATCTAAGTACACGGCCCTCAAAGATTTTCGCCCCCATCGAAAATGCAGCCGCCGCGGCCGGGATTCGATCCCGCGACCTTCGCGCCAGCAGTCGAGCGCCATAACCTCTAGACCACCGTGGCCAGGAGCTCACAAACTAGGGCGCAGGCTCTTCCCCCTCCACACCCTAAATTGAATAAAGCGCAAGCGGTCACACTACGACAACTAAAGACAAAAACGTACATCACTCCAGCCATGCTAAACAGAATCGATGTAGACTTTTCACCTCACTGTCAGCACTGTAATCACGAGCACTGCAATTTCGAACATATGCTCTGGATGTGCCCCTTTAATTCGGGGTCAGGATTATCAGACAAACCCTCCTAGGAGGCTGCCATGCGCAGCATGGAACTCAACAACCAACTCCTGGCAATCCAGAGGGCCCGGGACATCGCCGAGAGGCTCCAGCTTCAAGCACCTTCCTGGGTGGAGCCACCTGGCTGAGCTAGCGGGATCTCCAAGCGCGTTCAGCTTCTGTCACTTTTGGACCACAGTAATGTTCTCACTCACTCACATGTGCAGTAATATTCTGCCTTGACCACGCATGCGAGATCGACACCCGCTACCACTGCCTGCCTACTTTATCAAGGCGCCGACAGCTCGTGCTTACTACATGCCACTCCCCAGGTATACTATGCATAACACGCTGACTTAGAAATGGGCGTTAGTTACACGGAGCATAGAGTTTCCTAAAATTAACTAGAGGGGACTCTGGCGCTGCGATCGTTCAGCTACCATGGGAATGATGGGTAGTACACAAATTTTTCTAGTCTTCGTGCTCGCGGCTTCAAACGTACTTGTGGCTTTGTTTATTGCTGTGTTTTGGCGTTCGTTTCGGATAAAAGAATAGACCGTTGTGAACTTCATGACCAGGTTTGATTTGGTGAGCCTAAAAAAGTTAAAGTGGTGAAGTGGAACTGCTGACTTTTGCTGAACTTTGTTTTGCGAAAAAGCGGATGCAGGCAACGCGCAGCCAAACGGAGCCGAAAGAACGCAGTTTAGGCAAATTTGTGTACTACCCATCATTCCCATGCTGGCTGAAGCGTCATGCGTTGAAGCTCCCATAGACACTAGCGCCAGAGTTCCCTCTAGTAAGTATTGTAGGAAACTCTAGGAAACGGAGTATGCAGCGAATTTGATGCGTGCAGCCTAGGGAGGATTCTCACTTTTCGCACGCTTAGAAATCTCTGAATAAATAGTTTCAAAAGAATAGCCTTTATTGAAAAGAAGTGCTGTTTCAAGATAACAACGTATTTGAACTGCATCGAAAGCAGCGAGAAAGATTGAAGAGGCTGCAATAACGAAGTGATGTACCAGGGCTTCTTGAGAAAGAAAGCTCTAGACACTTCACCTTCAACGGCCTCCTAAATATTTAACTGGGCTACCGCGACAGCCTGTGGAAGATAAATGCAGATAACATACCGGCTTGGTGACAGATGCTCCCACGAGTGCCCAGTTGATGTAGGTGAACTGCTGATCTGGCTGATTCCTGCCACGCTAGCTTCGAGCGGAGAATGGGACGCGCGGGAAAGCGCCTAGCGAAGCCCAGACGCGATTCCTTAGGCGAGACGCGCTCCTGAGTGGGGCGGGGGGCCCTCGGCCCCTTGCAGCTCGGGTGATACCATTTTGAGATGGCGGGGGGATGCCAGGGATGTCGCCGCACTGATAGCACTGGTAGTTTGAGGCGCCCCACAGCCAGTATCTTTAAAGTAAAATCGCGTGCAGTGAGCATGGCTGCGCGCTTTATTCACCTGTTTCCAGCACAGTGCAATGCGTTCGTGATACATTATTGGTGTGGCACAATCATTACGAAAATGGCTGGATGATATTTTCTTGTTCCAAATATCCAAACATCGAGACAGTGTGCACCGCTAAAAAAGAGGCTTGAGAGATCTTTGCCACAGCTGTATTACCGTACGCTTTGCGCTTCGGTATTACTGCTTCGTACTAAAAAAGCGCGGTAATCGAAAACGTTTCAGCTAGGCGTATTGTTCGATGAATTGCGTAACGCGATAATGTTGGTCGAAGATAACGTACGCTTAGCAGAATTGCACCATTGCATGCCTATTGCGGTCTTCCTGGATTGACAATTTGTGCCTGCAGGTATATATTTCGTCTTTACAATAACACCTTTACCGCGCGCATGCTGCAGTATATGAAAAAATCCGTAAACAGGGGGTGGGTGCTCAAGCCAACATTTCGACAAGTGGACTTGTCTTCTTCAAGGCTGGAGCTGATTTCCTTAGCTATCGCGTGTATATGCTTCGTGCCCTCTCCACCACAAGTGAGAAGGGGAGGGCAACTGTAGGAGTGGGTGTGGGGGAGAGAGAGACCGCCCTGACGAATTCTGCGAGTCATAAAGAAGGCTAAAAAAAAGAAAGGACCAAAAAGCGGTGGGGGGGAGAGGGGAGGGTATACGTTGCGCTGAATGATTGTCTGTGGAAGCACGTGGCATTTTAAGAATAGCAGGTTCGGAATTCCTAGAAGAAGGGCTTAACTCTCATTGGTTTTCGTTGTGTATGTGCCATACCGAATAGATTCAAGAGCCGCTTTAGAAACGTTAATACCTGCTGGCTGGAGTGTATTGAACTTGTGAATAAGGTAGGACTCTGTATATTTTCTGTCTCTTCGGGACCGCAAGTTTGGGTATGTAAAGTTTGAGATCTTAGAAGTTGTGACCTGCTACATTAAAATGCTGGGCCACTGCTTTGGTAACTTCTTCGCCGTGTCTGCGCGATGCCCGTTTATTGTAACATTAACAAGTTGTCCCGTTTCGCCAATGTGTTGTTTTTGACAATATGAACATTCGATCATGTAGATAACGTTTGAACTAGTGCAGGTAAATCTAGATTTTATATGATGGACGTAATCACTTCCGGTGCTTTTAACTATAACGTCATCTCGAGTGTGTTTACAAGTCTTACATCTTGGACGAGAACAAGGTTTTATGTGGGCAGTATAATGGGGGTTTACTTTTGCATGCACTAACATGTCCTTAAAATTCCTATTGCGGCGACACACGACCTTTGGTGCTCCGGGGAACGCTTATCTAAGGCGCTCGTTGCTTGCCAGTATTGGGTAATACTTACGGAGGATATTATTTATGTTTGGTGGCGCATTTGAGTGCTTGGTTATAAATGCTGGCGGCTGGCTGGGCGGTGCTACGGGGGCCCTTTTATCTATTAATGATTTCCTATGTAGTTGACATGCTTCGTTGTAGACTTTGTTTAGAGCATCTTGTGGGTAATTCATTTTAACTAATGTTTCCTTTAGGTTGCTTAAGTGGTGAACGTAGTCACTGTGATTGCTACAGATCCTTATTAAACGCCTCGCCTGTCCTACAAATATCCCTTGTTTGCAGTGTCGCGGGTGATGACTAGTGTAATCTAGGTATTGCTGGCTGCCTGTTGGTTTTCTGTAAAGCGTCGTCTTTAATTTTCCTGCTTCAATCGATACCGTTGTGTCTAGTAAGTTAATTTCACTGGAAGAATGGTGCATGGTGAATGTAATACTGGAGTGAAACTCGTTACAGTGGTCAATGAATGTGTTTAGTGTACTTACGCCATGTTCTCATATGATAAATATGTCGCTTATGTAACGGAGATAGGTGGAAGGCTTCCATGGACATGATTCCGACAGCTCTGATTCTAACTGTCCCATTAAAATGTTGGCGTATGTTGGCGCAAAAGGGGTTCTTCTCATACTTGTGCCGAGAGTTTGCAGGTAGTAGGACGAATCAAATTCAAAATAATTTAGCGTCAGGACTAATTTCAGTAACGATAGGTAAACTTCAGCATTATGTGCTTGCTTGCTTTCTATGAGTGATTTTGAGACCGCTTCAATCCTTTCGGGGATAGGTATATTCGTATACAAGGAGCAGACATCCAATGTTAGCAGAATGGCCTGATCCGAGAGTGTTTGTGTTTTCGTTAATCGAATCAATTATTCGAAGGAAATGAGGTGTATCTTGAACAAAAGACGGTAGGTTAGATGGTATTTTAGATAAATGATGATTTAGAAATGTTGATAGCGACTCAGTAGGTGTATTGTTGTTAGATACTGTAGGCCTGCCCGGGATTTGCGCGATGAGAAGTTACTCTATGAACACGTCAAGAATCTTCGGAAGAAGGTAGAAGCGGCCTGCTTGCTTGTTTTTAGGCATCAGGAACCGGTGCTCAGAGTGTGTGATTAATTCCCTGGCTAGAAAATCCGTTATCGTATGTTGTATTTTTTGGCTTCCACGTGACGTTACTGAAATGCTCAAAATGCTCAGCATTTTGAGCATTTCAGTAACGTCACGTGGAAGCCACTCAGAAAACATAAATTTATGACTAGTAGATATAAACCATGTTTCGGCAGCCTTCTGAGGCGAAGGGCGGAGTTGCATGAAACCGACACGGCGGGGGCTTCACGGCAAGTCAGGGAAGCAGGAGGGTTTCGTCGAATTTACAATAATTTACAAAAATGGAATAGAAATCGTGTTTATTTTCACCACGCATAACAGAAGGTTGCAATTTACAAATATAGGTCAAAAGCAAAAACCCCATTTGAGGTCAAAACTGCCACGCCGGCCTTCAGAGAAGAAGAGAGAAGGGAAGGTTCTTACGTAGTGCCATGGGCCTCATAATAATGCCCAGCGGGCCGCAGGTTGCCCACCCCTGATATACACTATCGAAATTACTGCAGAAAATTTTAACCTGCCTACATTTTACTACGCACATTCTGCTCCTATTTTTCCTCCCGTTTTTGGAACTCCATCTACATAATCGGCCGCGTAGAATGCACTCCAAAAGTTATAATGTTCTTATCCTCATAAAACGTAATTGATCAAAAGCGGTTGAAAACGGTGATACAAAAAAATTACAACATGTACGGATATTTTTCCTACGTGCTAAACGTCTTATGGTTGGAACAACCTCGCCCGCAGAATGTGCCGCTTGCTATTGCAGAAACACATAAAGAAGATTAGCGTTACGTCCAGCTGGCTTACATGTAATATCTGTGTTGCAGTGAAGAGGAATCGCGGGGAAATGTACAGGGAAGAGGTATCGCGTCAGGTGGTCGACAGCGACAACTATCCAGCACGTCCACCAAAAAATTACACATCTTTCCTACGGGCAACCATGGTGGGATCCGAAAGCATCGCAGGGGGTGCGCATTGAGTTTCCATTTCTCTTATGTGACTGATGAGACGGTGGTTGTCGAGGCGTTTGAATTACCGCTTGCCGACGCTGACGTTTACGTCCGGCTTCCCGAGCCTTCCTCTGCTCCGCGGCGGTGGCGCTGCCGCTGCAACTAGCGCCGACGTTGACGTTGTTCATGGCGTTTTGCACACCGTTGCACAGAGAGAGAACGACGGAAGCACAGCGAACGCGCGCTTTCGCAGCCTCGCCGTTTCAAGATTCGCTTGCTGGCGTTTCCGTTTACCTTCAGCTTCGCGAGCGTCCATAGCACCGTTGGGAAGGAGTGTGCAACGCTTGCCGGCGTTGCCGTTTACGTTCAGCTTCGCGAGCGTCCATAGCGCCGTTGCCAAGGAGAGTGCAACGGGAGCGTGCGCGCACCTCATTATATAGAGCGCACAGCTATGGCGGAGAGAGAGCAACGCGAGCAGCGCTCACGCCATCTCCTCCCACCTCCCCGCGCTCACGCGAGGAGAGGGGGGAGAGTTGGCGCATGCGCAGTATGGGTGCGGACGCCGCAGAACGGACACTGCGCCGAGGATAAGATGCTTTCGCATCGAAAATATCATGCAAAGACTGGGCTACAAGCGGTGCTTGCGTCGTAACAGTAGCAGCAAGAACTGCCCGGCTCGGCCAACGTTGCAGCAAAACACGGGCTAAGCATCTCCAGCTCGGGCCTCGCGCAGGGCTGGCGATGTGGATGCAGCGCTGGAGATTCCTCTTCACTGCGGTGTCATAGACAAAGTAATCATGTTTATCTTCTGTTAGTGTGTACTGCAGCACATGACTACACATTTTGTTTACCCACCTGGAGGTTTCTTCTACCTTTCCACAAGACGTTCTACTAAAAATACAGTATTACACTTTCGTAAGACATCTAACATGGTTGCTTTGCAAGAAAAACTACCATGTACACGTATTGCGGAACGTAATAATGCGTGGGGCGTGTAATTAATGTTTCGATGAACTGCAGTTGAGGGACATTATGTGGTGTTATCTTGACCGCAAGCCAGTGACTACAGCTATCAGCGAAGTGTCAAACTTCCGTTGGACTCTTGGATGCTACCTGATGCTACTTAAGCGACGCGAAGCTTTACGAATGAGCCCCTAATACATTTCTTCGTGTCTAGAGTTATATAGGCATTCATTCACCCGCTACGAAAGTAGATACTGTTATAGGGAGCACAACCGTCGGCCCAGTAAGGAAAATGAGGAAAGGCCTGCGGCGCGTGGCTCGAGGCGGCTGCGAGACACATCAGTCTGAATCGGATGGCTGGATGGAAACAAACTTTAATGAAAGTGCGGCGATGTTTAGCAACCCGCGCTTAGGTCCCCTGTGAGAGAAATTTGAGGCCTTGCCACGTCGCCGCCTATCGTGCCCGCTGGACTGCCCACTCTTGTGTCACTTCGTCGGAAGAGCCTCCGGTGCTACTACTATTTTAGCTGCTGTAACAGGACACTCCGACAACATGTGCGAGAACGCCGCTCTAATTGGCTGACATAATTGGCAAATAGCACACGGGTATTTCGCGGGGAATATGTGACGCAATCGCACCGGACTGGGGACGGTGTGTGCCTACAGCTCGCCAGATTACTGTCTGGCGTCGTTTCAGCTTCGGGTGAAGTGGGGGCAATATCCGCCTGCCTAACTGGTAGTGCTAGGTGATATCATTGTACCTGAATAAGCGTTCTTGCGTGTTTCGCACCATGGTCCGAACACGATGATGGGGACTTGCTCCTAGCGGCGTGCCACCTCGTTCGAGTTAGGGAGGCCTTCGTCGGTGGGGTTGGCGACGTGCGCTAGGAACCATACGATCGCAGCGCGAAGAGCTGTTGACCAGGTAGTCAAAACGAACGAAAGCGATGAACTGAGACAGCCAAAACACAAGGCGAGACAGAGCTGTCAGCTAGGACATACTTGATCCTCCTTACTGCGATGATCCACGCTTGTCGCCTTTATTTCTCGTGCGACATGGCCGGGAACCGATTCAGTTTCACACGTGAATCACGTGCCTTGGTGTTGTCCGCACTATTGTGGCAGCCCACGACACAACAGTACGTCAGACCTTGCTTCCGCAGAGGTCACTTCTGCCAACGCGGAAATGCAGCTTTGCACAGCAAGCCTCTCGGTTCAGCGTGCCAAGCTGTCGGCACGGGCCCGCATTCTCCGCACCGACTGAGAAACGCGCGCGCGTTCGCGTGTTGCCGCTGCCGACAAACAGGCTGAGTCGGCGGCGCCTGCCCCGTTTTGCCAGAGCTTCTCTCCAGAGCCGCAGCGCGGCGCTGAGGTCGCGCTGTAAACTTCAGCTTGGGTTCTCTATGGTCTAATCCGTGACTGCGTTGCTAGTAATATACACGCCGTTTCAAAAATCATCCCAAAAATCCGCGACGTAGCAAAGGAAAGGTGATAGGAAATAACAAAGCTTGCAATACTCACGCTGCATACACGAGAGGTATTCGTCGGCTACCACTTGTCACGCTTCATTCTCACTGTCCATAAAAGTCTTCTTTTAAGATGATATGGGAAAGAAAACACCTTCCATTTATTCCCAGAATGGTTCGTGCCCTGTGGCACGCAACACCCACTCATCTTGCGGTACTAGCGACGAAGCAGACAGGCGACAACGCGGCAGGCGCCGCGTGCACGTTTAAACAAAACGCGGCGTGTGCTACAACATGGCGGCGAGGCGGCGTCGACCCTCTCAAAGAATGACCACACCCTAAGCGAGGGCGCGCGCATTGACGCACTCTAGCGACGGCAGGGTCACAGCGACAACTCGGTGGTGCGGCGGCAGGTGAAAACAGACGCATTGCGAAGGCTGTAAGACGGAACGCTCGCGCGCCTTGCCACTCCTACCATGGCTTATGCTAGCCATTGACCAATAGCAGCAATATGTGGTGAAACCTGCTGTGTGATAGCCCTTCCAAAAAAATTACAGCATATCCACTGGTGAATGATGAAGAGCTTGGGCAAAGCTCCTGAAGCAATCATGGTCTCGGGATCCGCTTCTCGTTGAGCCCGTTTCGCAGCGGCGTCCTTGGCGCACACCGTCTCGGAATCCGCCTGGCTGCCGCCAAGCGAGCGCAAAGCAAGCGAGCCTCTCAGGATCGAGAGGCTGCCGCGAAGCGAGCGCGGTACCAGGCCGATCTCGAGGCGGTGCGCGCGCGCGGCGCCAGGCGGCAGCATCTCGAGCTCGCACCTCGGGATCCTGCCGACGAGCACGAGACGCAGCGGCCTTCCGCACCCGGCGCTCCTCGTCATCCATGGTCCGCCAAGCAGCACGATCCGGCAAGCGCACTCCTTCACGTACGGCGACGCTCAATGAGAATGAGAGATAACGGGCGCAGCAGCCAATCTGAAAGCAGCGGCACCTATAACGCCATCTAGCATGCATTCGCCCAACCGCCACATTGCACACATCTCTATGGGACAGCGCCATGTAGTATATCGTCACCCAACTGCAGTTTGCATGCATCTCTATCGGACAGCGCCATCTATTGATTGATACGGGAGACGCGATGGCGGGGGAACGCCGGAGGGAGCGACGACGGACCGGGTGATGCTATAAGGAGCTTCGCCCCTAAGACGTGTGTAGGGCCCTCCCTATGTAAAGGGAGCGCTTAAGAAATTGTAACTTAGCGCTCCGCTTGCGAACTCGCCCTGCCTCACACGACTGCAAGGTTTGGTTGAGTTGTTCACTGCAGCGTTTACTTTCAGCTGTGTGTTTTTTCACAAAGCAAGAGGCGCGGTTCAGGACCCTCCATAGGTCAAATGAAGAGTACAGTGGGAAAGAACCACTTGTCTTGGGAAAGAAACAGTTGTCTCGATTGTTTTGCAGTAGTGCTGCTGAACACACCATCCACGTATTTAAAGGGGTGATTACATTGCTATTATGTTTGTTGTGAAGACCCGCGGCAAAAGGATGGGAATTCTAACACTGGTGCCATTACTCTGCTGGAGCAGAAGCCGATATTCGATGCTTAGTGATTAAAAACATCTACTTACATTGAATCTTCGTATTCAGCCAGTGGGGCCAGAATGAGTGTGTGAAATGCATGAAGGATGCTAACAAAGATCATATTGAGGCGAGTGGCTATTTTTGTTGTATTGGGGTTTGACCCGCAAAGACGGCTAACAACGCTCGGTGTAGACCGCGGTGCAAATTTTTACGAATGCCAGATCCTTCTCGAGGACAGGTGCCTTCCTCCCCATTGGTACAGATGAACGCCAACTGGAACAATATTATGGCAAACTGGTTTTAGCCATCGTGACAACAATGATGATAAGTGGATGCCTCAAGGGTGGTCATCAGGCATTTCCCGTTCAACAGTGAACGACCTCAGTGAAAAATGGCGGATGATTGACTTGGGCATTCTCGATTTTAATCTGCGGCTTACTTTCGGCTTTAAAGAAGTTGAAAATTTATTGAAATCCAAATAGCCAACCCGACGCCGGAGTTTCTGCGAAACGAGCTCTTTAACGCTGTCGCGTTAAAAGGACACATCTGGATGCCGGGTAGCACATTCTCAAGTAGTCCAGAATTCCATCTGTTTCGCCAAGCGGTCAGTGTGAGATTCCTCCCTTTGTCCATCCCTCTTTTCCGTTTCCTTCTCCAACCTTCTACATTTCATTTTCATATTTACTGTTCTTGATGATTCAGACTTCAGTTAACCATTATTTCACATAAGCTTATCCTCTTTCTCATCTCAAATGAGGGTGGCGCAGAGTAAGCTAAGGGTACGTAACAGCTGTTAAATGCTAATTAACTTGATT